>NC_134102.1:125871969-126176279 GCF_000715075.1 Nicotiana tabacum | reverse complement strand
TTTCAATTCATATCCTACGAGTTTAAACATAAACTAACTAAACTAAAGAAATTCAACCCATACCCTAAAAGTTTGATTCACAACAACAAATTAATTTATTCTACAATTATAAATTAATTATATCTTTTTTAGTTAATTCAAGATAATTATTTTTTTCTAATTACACCAATTTATATCCTAAAAGTTCAATTCATATCCAAAAGAACAAATCCTAAAAACTAAAATTTCAATTCATATCCTACGAGTTTAAACATAAACTAACTAAACTAAAGAAATTCAACACATACCCTAAAAGTTCGATTCACAACAATAAATTAATTTATTCTACAATTATAAATTAATTATATCTTTTTTAGTTAATTCAATATAATTATTTTTTCCTAATTACACCAATTTATATCCTAAAAGTTCAATTCATATCCAAAAGGTCCAATTCATATCTTAAAATTTCAATTCATATCCTACGAGTTTAAACATAAACTAACTAAACTAAAGAAATTCAACCCATACCCTAAAAGTTCGATTCACAACAATAAATTAATTTATTCTATAATTATAAATTAATTATATCTTTTTTAGTTAATTCAATATAATTATTTTTTCCTAATTACACCAATTTATATTCTAAAAGTTCAATTCATATCCAAAAGGTCCAATTCATATCTTAAAAGTTCAATTCATATCCTAAAAGTTCAATTCACAAGAACAAATCCTAAAAACTAAAATTTCAATTCATATTCTACGAGTTTAAACATAAACTAACTAAACTAAAGAAATTCAACCCATACCCTAAAATAAAACTAATTCATAACTAATTGACTAATTAACAAAACTAATTAGTTAATAAAACTAATTAACAAAACTAATTAAAACAAGACCTAAATCCTAATCCTCAATAAAATGCAATGTTCAAATAATTGAAACACTAATCAATTGAAACTAATTCATAACTAATTAACAAAACCTAGAAATAATAAATAAATGGGTTGTAATTCAAACCTAAAATTTTTAGGAGATGGAGAAGGAGAGGGGCGGCAGTGGCAGTGGCAGCGGCGACGGCAACGGCGCGGTGACTGCGAGGGTGAGGGCTGGACGGCGAGGGGGAGGGCTGGGAGAAGGAGAGAGGGGAAGGTTTAGAGTGAAGAGGGAAAAATTTTAGAGAAATGGGGGTTTCCCCCGTTTTTCACTTCTCTGATTTTAGAATTACCGACCAAAGTTGGTCGGTAATTTTGGTCGGTACATTAAGTGCTGACCGTTTGACCAAAAACCGACCAACTTTGGTCGGTTTTTTTTAAAAAAAAATTTAAATTCTTTTTTTTTGTGTGTGTTTTTTTCTTAAAATATTATAAACTATAAAAAAAATATTATAAACTACAAGCATTTATTTTATTTAACTATGCAATTATTATAAATAATTATAAACTATAAGCATAATCTTTATAAATAATTATATTAACTATTTAATTTTAATAAATTATAATAGCATCTATCTAAGTAAATTTTCTAAGTTATAATTAAGTATGTGAGTAATTTCTCACACACACACATACACTATATTGTAATTGATGCTAATAACTTCTTTTTTCATTCGTTCATCACTAATAATGCATGACATAGATTAATCGATATATAGGTCGAGACGTTTTGATGAATCATCGATTAATATTCATCAATACATCTAAGTAAGTTATAAGTCGATGAATCAATTTACAAATAGATATATTTGATGATAAAGTATATATACTAATTAGTATCTTCCCAAGTCTATCCCTAAAAGAACCCGACCCTGTGGTCCTAGCGCTTCGTGTTCTTATATATATATATATACACATACAAACACACTTCACTGTAATACTTTAACTATATATATAGCTTGTTATAGTATATGTTAGTGTGTATATATATATAGCTTGTTAAAGTTTGACCATGTTTGACCTATTAATTTAACTCGTTTACTTAATACTAATAGCTTCTTTCGTTTTTGCATATTTCGGCCAAACAACTACAATTCCGCGCGATCCCATATTTTTGTGTGTTATATATATATATATGTCACAGATGTTTAGTATTAATTCTTTTATTTTTCATTCATTCATCACTAATAATACATAGCATAGCTAGATTAATCGATATAAGTCGAGACGTTTTGTTTTTACTATTAGTCGATATAGGTCAAACGTTTTATTTTTAATATTCATCGATGCATCTAAGTAAGTTATAAGTCGATGAATCAATTTACAAATAGCATGTTATATATAGTATATGTTAGTGTATTAATTATTTGTATTACAAAAGTATTAACGAATTACATTTATATTATTTAGATAGTAAATATAAAAGTAATTCGAAAGTTTGATCAATGTTGACGTAATAACCGACCAACTTTGGTCGGTTATTTTGCAGAAAATAACAATTACCGACCAAAGTTGGTCGGTAAATGCTTCCCCTACATTAACCGACCAACGTTGGTCGGTAATTTTAAATATAAATTCTTAAATATTATAAAATATTTTAAATAATAAAATAATTATTAAAATTTAAAAAATTGGATCCAGATTACCGACCAACGTTGGTCGGTAATCCAAAATTTTCTTGTCTGACCAGCTTGGTCAATTCGTTGACCAATTCGTTGACCAACGTTGGTCGGTATTTAGTTTTAAAAAAATGTAAATGTTTTTTTTTCCCAGTTTCCGATCCGTCCAACCTGGACGGTTTTTGGTCGCTTTTTTTGACCGACCAACGTTGGTCGGAAATAGTTGGTCGGTTTTTAGTAGATTTTTAGTAGTGCAAGTGATTATGTAAATATGTGATTTCATATCCTTAGTATTGTGTTCTTAGTCAATTTTATTAAGAAAAAATGTATTCTTCAATATTGTGGTCCATTTAGCACGAACATTGTATATTCTCATGAAATTATGTAACATTTCTTTTTCAATTGAAGTTATTCAATCAAGTCTGTTTTTTTGGAATCTTTTTCCAATTAAACACTTGGATATTATTTCAAATAGGTGTATCAGCCGCCGCCATGAAATTTCTATGGATATTAGTCTACTAATTGCACGGTTTGAAGGCCATTTTGATTGGACAATAACTTTACAGATACAAACAGAATATCTCCCAATAAGATAACTATTAGAGAGCAAAGGAAGAGGACCCACGCATGCAATAACACTACTAGTAATAAGTATGTTACGTATATTCGTTTTTATTTATACAGTATTTGGTTATGACTTTTGACTGCTAAGCTGCTACCTACACTGATGTTGATCTAAAGCATGTCCAATTTGATTACTCTTGCCTTGTATACTTGTAGTTTTAAGGTCAAACGGTTGACTGAAAACCAGCTTCATACTTGTCTTAAAATTAAATGTAAATCTAAATCAAAATTTTATGACATAAGAATAAGATGGATAACAGATTAGATTAATAAGGATTCACTTGAACTCACGATGATTAGAAGATACGAATGAAACCGCAAGCATGTTTGTGGGACTAGGGAATTAATAGTCTGCTCAAGTGATAATTGGCATAATTCTCTATATTTTGATAGTAGTTTAACCTCATTCTCAAGTGTTCTTGAATAGTTTATTGGTTAAAATTTACCAAAATTGTGCCTTATTGATGCTCTTTGGTTAATAGGGAGTTGAAAGAACAATTGAAGAAATTTTTGAAAGTTTTGGAACGAAAATCTGCTCAAATTGAAGAAAAGGACAAATACAAAAACAACGCATTTTTCCTCTAATGTGCGTTCAGTGCGCTCATCTGGACAAGGTCAAATGCAGAGCGCACGGTGCGAGGCTAGCGCGCGAGCAGAAATTTCTGGCGAAAATTATAAGGATATTTTTGACTTTGGAGCAAATTTTACACGATATAAAAGCTTCTTTTCGCCTTCCCAGTCACTATCTCGACCCGGAAAGAAGAGAACGCTACTTTCGAAGCAAGTAAGGGCTTGGAAGAGTCCAAAAACCACCATAATCGAAGATTTGAAGAGTTTCTCTCAACTTTTCTTATTTTTCGTTTATTATGGAGACCGTTTTGAGAATAGTCATTATGTTTTTAGTATAAACATGAGTAGATAAATTCCCTAGCTAGGTTATTGATGAACCCGTTGTTGGGCGGTTTTAAGTAAATATTCCTGAATCGTTGATACTTATTCTATTTGTTTGGCTGCGATTTTAATGAATTCAATTGATTGAGCTTGCAATTGTTTATGCCCTATTTCTTGTTATTCTTGGGAATGATTGACAAGGTTGGGTCAGTCAAATAACAGTACTTCGGACTGAATTAAGGAATTACTTTACCCGATTTAGAATCGTTATGCGGACATCATGATTCGACTTTGACCTAGAATTGGACAAGCTTATTATCTTGATTATTTTGGAAAAAATAGTTCAATAATGGTGTCGTTAGTAGTTGGGAAACGCTAGCGAACAACTTTAGGTCCAAGGTTGATAGAATAATGTCAAACAAAGTTTCAGGATTTCACTCAGAGTTAGCCCGGCAATTGGGGGATTCTCTACCTTAGGCCTTTTTATCATCTACAACTTTTTAAAGTTATTCTCGACTTCTAGTTTAGTTTGTTGTTAGGTAGTCGAATATAACTCATTAGTTAATATCCACAAAATCCAAGTATATTTGTCCTTTTTATTCAACTTAGATTATTTAGTAATTGAGTCAACTAGAACGCTTCATAGCTCCCTATGAGATTCGGTTCCAACTCATAGTTGAGTAGATTATATTGCATACGACCGTAGCATATCTCTTATCGAGGTGTGTTTTGGACACCATCAATTTTGGCGTCGTTGTCGGGGAGCTAACAGTTTAAGTTTTAGTTAAAATAAAATTGCTAAGTATTTAAAGTTGAATTTTTTTAATTTTAAATTATCAAGTGTTTAGGTTGTTTGGGAAGTAAGCATACGTGCTTTGGTCCAAACTTGTGAATATTTGTACAGTCATTTTTCTTATCTTTGTTTGTTTTCTTGTTTATTTTTTTGTTTATTTTCTTAGTATTTGAAAATGACATCACATAATAAAAATTGGTCGGATAGTAGTTGTTCATACTTTGATGATCATTGTCCTTATTGTGGAGGACCACACTCATGGTAAAGTTGTTTAAATTCTCCCGTGGTGGATTCTGCACAGAATCTCACACTTATGAGTGGAATATATGTGATAGGTGTGGTGGTTAAAATGATCATTTAGGCAATTGTGCTTGTTTGACCTTCCCTTCCCCGAACCCTTACTATGACGATTCTACTTTTGATTTTGACATATATAGGTCTTTGGATGCAGAAGAAAATGAGCATGGGCAAAATGGAGAGTTCAAACTCATGATGAAGTGCCAATGTGAAGAAGAAAACCATGAGCAAAAAGCCTTAGAGGAGATCTTGAAAAATAGTCTCCAAAATAGTTTGGATCTTGAATAAAGAATTGAACATCTTTCAAACGACTCCATGCTTGTTGATAATGCCGAAAAAATTGAAATTAGAGTCAACCAGCATAATTGAAAATATGATTGAAATTGACTCTAGTTTGGAAAAAAAGAGGATGTCATGATTAGGACAAAGTTGCAATTTGGAGGCTTGATGTCTCATTCCAAATTTCGACATTGGAGTTGTGTGGTGATATGGGAATTGAACCACATAAATCAATGAGGGATTGCGAAGATGAAAGGCAAGAGCCGTACATTTTGAGGTTTCAAGGTGCAAGACGACAAAATGATATTCCTCACATGAAAGCCAAGAAATGAAAAATGAAGCAAAAGACATTCAGCTTTTTCATCTACTTATCAACCCCCCCCCCTCCCGGCTACTCGTGGTCACAAACTTGAGTCCAAGTTAGGAGCCCAATTCATATCCTCCAAGTGGAGAGAAAAGTGGTAAAGTTGACTCGCATCGTGCCATGACGTTAAATAAGGCGCTTCTTGGAAGGCAACCCAAGTTTCTAACCTTTCTCATAATTGTTAATTTTTCTTAAATATTCAATATTTGGAAAAAAAAAAGAAACAAAAAAGAACAGCGCATTGTCGCTATGACGCATGCTCAATGTGAGGTTTTCTAAACCTGAGAATATAGTATCGTGCAATGCAGGGTCACCGCG
Source organism: Nicotiana tabacum (assembly GCF_000715075.1). NCBI lineage: Eukaryota > Viridiplantae > Streptophyta > Magnoliopsida > Solanales > Solanaceae > Nicotiana > Nicotiana tabacum. The sequence goes on along the minus strand of NC_134102.1, from coordinate 126,170,180 downwards.
CGCTCACATATTCTTTTAAAGGTGCAAAAAAGAAAATCAATGTATTTGTGCACTGTTGTGAGCTTGGCGTGAGGCATTTTGCAATATGGAATTATCGATTCTTGTGTTGCCCCCATTGTTTTGCTCTGTTCTCCACTCCCCTGCTGCAATTTCTCACTCTTAATCCCATGTCCCTCATTATTTTGAGATGTGATCGTTGCTCTCACTTTTGCTGCTACTACTTCTCTTGGCGATATTACTACTGGCTCGAGGCTAGAGGATGGAGCCGCTCCTGATGTGACAGTTTAGAGAAGTTCCTTTACACCCTACTTGTTTTATTTGTATGCATTGGGGACAATGCACAATCATAAGTGTGGGGTGAGAGTAGTCTTCTATGTTTGTTAATTTGTTTTAAATTTTTGTTATTTTATTCTTCTTGGGTTTTATTTGCCATGGTTCTTTCCCAGGGATAAAAAAAAAGAGTTTTTTAAAAGAAAGTTTTGAACCTTGATATGCATCCTTCTCTAAAAGTCACCAAGTATACTTGAATTTTCTTTTTCATCTCATGCTTGAATATTGAGGGTTGAAATTGAGTGAACTCTGAATTCCATGTACATAGAGTGTTGAGTTCTAATTGGGCATTTCCATGTTCACATGTCAGTCTAGAACTTTTCCGGCCTATTGTTTGAGGAAAAATCCTAGGATGTTTTTAAGTAGGAAATGATTTCAGGCCATGTTTGTCTAGCTACACGATCCTAAATTGACCTACGTACAATTATAAATTATCCCTTGATAACCCCTTTGTGCCTAATGAGATGTTCACCCTTTTTTTGATAGCCTAATGATACCCCTTAACATGTGAAGTTAATTGCATAAATTCTTACTCTACCTAATGGCACACGTCACTTGAACATTGTGAAAGTACTTAGTGCGAAAAGGAAGTAGTACGAAAAATAAAAGAAAAGGGATATCAATTGTGCGTTTCAGTGCAAAATAGTAGTGTTAATAACAAATTTTGTGTTGTTGATGTGTAACTAAAGTGTGAATTTTATGAACATGCCTAGAAAATTATTGAAGATATGCACAGCCTTAAGAGATATGTATGCAAGGTAGGGGTGCATTAAGGAGGCATTATTGGTTTTGATGTTACCATACAAAGATTGTTATATTTGGACTACTATGAGGGCGGTTGGAGTATCACAGGGGGGACTGTAACGAATCCGGAATCCCCTTTTGGTTTGGAAGGTTGATATAGCAGAAATTCAAGTTTTAGACCCCTCCCTATCGGTCGCTCAGACCAGGCTATCTCCGAGAAAATAGGGGTCCCGAACGGGAGAAGAATAAGGCAGGCTGTCCTTTGACTAGTTTGGGGTCGGCTTAATTAGTACCCTTTCGGTATGTGTTGCGAACACTTTCATTTTTAGCCTCTAATGGCTTAACAACACATGGTGATGTTGGGAAGTTCTTAGCTTTGGTGTGTAATTTAGAAAGGGAGAATGTTATTCAACAAAAAAAAAAGAAAAAAAAAAGGAAATGTACTTAAGTATCATGTGATGGCAGTGCCATAGGGAGTTGAGTCATTGTTGCCATATTATTCTACTTATCCATGAGCCTACATCACAATCATAGAAAAGTCCTACTTGATCTTTACTTGAGATGCCTACATTAGTGGATAGCGACAAAATTGTAACGACCCAACCGGTCGTTTTGACTGTTAGAACCCTATTTTCCTAAATAAAACTTTCTGTATGTGTTTTAATGATTTATGACTCGCGGGGATGGTTGGTTCGGAGTTTGGAAGTTTGTGAGTTGAAATCGGAACACTTGGTTCCTTAAGTTAGCTTTAAATGGACAAGTTTGACTTTGGTCAACATTTTGAGAAAATGACCCCGGAATCAGGATTTGACGGTTCCAATAGGTTCGTATGATAATTTTGGACTTGGGCGTATGTCCGAATCGGGTTTTGGATAACCCGGGAGCGTTTTGACGCTTAATAGTAAAACTCAACTATTTGAAGGTTTAAAATTCTTTAAATTTGGTTTGGAGTAGGATTTTGAGTAATTGAAGTCCGTTTGAAATTCCGAGTTTGGGAATAGTTCCGTATAGTGATTTAAGACTTGCACGCAAATTTTTGTGTCATTCCGAATAGTTTAAATATATTTCGGCGCATTGAAAGTAAATTGAAGAACTTAAAATTCTTAAGTTTGAATCAATTTGGTTTAGGGTATGATTCTTAGATTTGATGTTGTTTTACACGTTTTGAGAGTTTGAGTGAGTCCGTTTTATGATTTCAAACCTGTTCGTATATTCGGGCGGGGCCCCGGGGATCCCGAGTGTTAACCGGACGAGGCTCGGACCAATTTTGGGAAATTGAGCAAGGACTGAAGCTCCCAGCTACTGTCATAATCGTACATGCGCTTGGACAGTCGCAGGTGCGAGCTCGCAGGTGTGAGCCACCAATCGCAGGTGTGAAAGAGAGGAGCCTGCCCAGCAATCGCAGATGCAGAGTAATTTGGCACACCTGCGAACGCGCAGGTGCGAAGGTCTTATGCGCAGAAGCGGAGGGATGCGCAGGTGCGAAAGAATGGGCACACCTGTGCTTGCGCAGAAGCGAGCTCTTCTTCTGCAGGTGCGGAACCAAGAAAAGAGGGAAAATGTGCACCTGCGAGGAATTTCCGCAGGTGCGAAAGCTGCATGTGCGGTACTCCTTCGGCAGGTGTGAAAAACCTGTCAGGGCAGAACCTTAAAACGGACGAAAACTCAGTCCATTTCTTTCTATTTTTTAATCCATTGTTGGGCAATTTCAGAGCTTTTGAGAAGGGGGTTTCAACTAGCAATCGAAAGGTAAGTTAATTCCACACCCCTTGAGTTAAATATATAGATTATAGGTAGATTATAACTAGTAAATCTTAGAAATCAAAGATTTAGATGAAAAACCTAAATTTTTATAAAAATAAGATTTTAACCACGAAAATAGTTATGGAATTGGGTAGAAATTATATATTTAAGTTCTTGAGATTATGAGTAACGTTTTCATCCAAAAATTTCCAGAATCTGAGCACGTGGGCCCGAGGTGAATTTTAGAAATATTACCATTTTAGATAAGGTAATTTATTTAATAGATAAATTTCGAATCATTTAGCATATATTGATTATTTTGTATAATATTTGGATAGTTTTGGATTTTCAGCGTCGAATCGAGAATTCAACGCGACGTGGTAATCGAAAAGTGGACTTTGAGACGAGGTAAGTCTCTTGTCTAATCTTGTGATGGGAAAATTACCCCATAGGGATTAAATTGAATAATCGTTGTTAATTGCGGGGGCTACGTACGCACGAGGTCACGAGAGTCCGTGCGTAGCTACTATTAATGCTAAAGTCCGGGTAGTTTAGGACTCAAAGCATGAATTACTTGTGTAAATTGTATTCTTTATTTAATTAATATTAATTGATATATATATGAATATATTGTGAATTGTTAGATAAAGATATTAAAGGATGAAAATCTCATATGCTTGATTTTCTGTTTAAATTAATTAATTGTTAAAAGAAATTGTTCTTCCTCACGAATTTATCTTATAATAAATATACTCTCCTTCCGGAGGTACATAAGAAAATGTCCTCCTTTCTTGTGGAGCGGGTCGAATGCCTCGGCAGGATAGATGCATCTATGAATCATGCCGCACGTCCTTCGGCAGTGTACACGGCACTCTGGATCGGGCCGTACATCCTTGGCAGAAATCGTGCTTAATAATAATAATCACATGATACCTTAATATTTTGTCACGACCCAAAATCCAAAAAGACCGCAATGGCGCCGGACACCACTGTCAGGCAAGCCAACCATAATCAATTAACTTAATTACCCATTTTAGTATTTTTGAAATAAAAATTTATTTAATGAAATTGTAAAGATAAAACTCATAGAGTAAATGATAAATATTTTTAGCAACTAAATTTCTAAACAATTCACAACCATTCCCAAAATCCGGTGTCACAAGTACATGAGCATTTACTAGGGAATTAAAAAAAAATACAGCATCTGTCTAGAACACAAATTAGACAGGAAAAATATAATAACCCTGAAGGAGACTCTATTGGCTGCAGATCGTAATACAGAATGTAGCTCACATACGTCCCCACAATTATTAACCACACCTCTGTGCCCACAAGGCCGCTAGACATATATGTACCTGCACAATAAAATGTGCAGCAAGTGCAGTATGAGTACGAAAATAACGTGTACCCAGTAAGTATCAAGCCTAATCTCGAAGAGGTAGAGACGAGATGGCCGACTTTGACACTCACTATGGGTCAATAATATTAAATAATCATGAAATAGAAATATTTATATCAACGTGATTCACAGAGTTAACAGTAATTTTATTGACCAGTAGAAATAATTAAATTCCTTCAAATGCAGTATTCCCAATATATTAATTAAATTCCTTCAATTCTAATAAGTTTCCAAATTTATCAATTAGTCTCATTTACAGGAATAACAATAATTCCTTAACAAGCAGGAATAATAATTCAATAAATTTCAAAGATTTTCAATTTATCAATTAGCTTCACAAGCTACAATATTTGTACGTGATTTTAATTATACGTAATCTAACTTAATATAGAACGAGAAATCAAATTAATATTAAAATAAGCAATAAAAAAATAAATACAAACCACACAAGTTGAACAATCATAGCCTTGAAAATTAGTCACACTTGAGTCAGAAATGCTTTTATCGATGCCGGAACAGAATGACAAGTTAATGAGAACTAGAAATAATAATATATTGCTTTGCGATGCGTGTTACAGTGTTTTTGAATGAATTATCAAACTTCCTTTATATCGTAGAGGAGTCCTATTCTAGTTATATTTCTATAAAAGGTAAAAATCTCTTGATTTGTTGATTACCGGTTCCTTGCTGATACGTGCCGAGATTCTCGTCATAATATCCGTCCGGTCGCGGATATTTCGATCTTATGTTAGTTATCCTTGAGCTCGTTCGAGGCTAAGGTCGACACCGGACTCAATTTTCCTCGAAGGCAGGTTTTCCGACCTCGGGTTCTAGCTCGGTGAGACTCGAGGTCGATCTTCAGTCCGTGGTCGCCATGTTCCAAACCTAATCTACCAAGTTGAAGTCGAGCTCGACTTCGACCGTATACAGATAATCCCCTCGTTTTTCGGAGAATAATCGACGAGAAACCATATGAGCCTCCAATATTTGTCCTCGGTGTTCCTCGTCAGAAACGACAAATTGAACGAAACGTCTCGTCAGTCACATCTTCATGGCATTAAATGCTCGTCCGCTGCTGGTCGGCCACTTACGGCTTTGAACCATCATTTAGAAACTATAAATATCCCCTTCTTCATTCATTCAAACTTTTTACATCCAAATCTTCTCTATTCTTGTTTCTTAGAAATTTCAACACTTTTCCAGTATTAAATCTTTGGCTATTCTGAAATGTCACGACCCAAAATCCCACTAGTCGTGATGGCACCTAACCCAACCCGTTAGGTAAGCCAATTTTCATCTATCCAATTCTAGTGAAATTAATTAAAAGAAAATATCTAAAACCAATACATCTCCCCAAGAACTGGTAGTACAAATCATGAGCTTCTAAGAATAGAGTGTACAAAGCAGAAATGAAATAAATACATAGTCTGTTTGAATAATACATAAACAGAGCTTCTATATGTATAAGGCTACTCTGAACAAGAGGCAGCTACAACATGAACGCAGGTACATCTTCAGATCCCGCAACCATTGAGCACAGCAACAACAGCAACCAATATCTGCACGCAATGTGCAGAAGTGTAGTATCAGTACAACTGACCCCATGTACTGAGTAAGTAACAAACCTAGCCGTAGGTTGAAAGCAGTGACGAGCTTCTACCAAGGTCGGGTCCAAAACCACTAGTCCACAACAGTCCATAACAACATAAAGCAAATAGTACCAGAAGAAACACAGAGATAAAAATGCTCAGCCGAAACATGATTTCAAAAATAATAGTCCTTCCATTCAAATACATTGCCGAAGTTGCCAAAAATATGAATAATTTGAGAACAATAATTCTTCCAAAAATCATTTCAATAGTAAATAAAATATCTCATTTTCTTTCCCAGATAACCAGTGTAAAACAAATGCATCACTATGCCCATCTGTCAACATGTGTAAAAAATCATGAATAATGTGATACCGTACAGCATGAGGAAAACACATCTCTATGCATATATGTCATGTGTGCATGTCAATGCAATGTATCTCAGAGATTGCACTCATGTACTCACTGTCTCAGAGTACTCAATCTCATTGTCTCACATTCTCTCTCACTGTGCTCAGCACACTCAATCACTCAGCGCTATACAATACCTGCTGCGGCGTGCAACCCGATCCCTATTTATAGTCGACTGAACGCTCACTGGGGGTGTACAGACTCATGAGGGGCTCCTACAGCCCAAGCGCTATAAGCACGGATAACTCACGTGCTGCACAGACAACTCACGTGCTATAATATCAAATCTGGATCCGCACGGACAACTCACGTGCTGCTCGGACAACTCACGTACTATAATAATATCTGGATCCGCACGGCCAACTCACGTACTATACTAATATCTGGATCCGCACGGCCAACTCACGTGCTATAATAATATCTGGATCCGCACGGCCAATTCACGTGCTGCACGGCCAACTCACGTGCAATAGTATAATATATAGATCTGCACGGCCAACTCACGTACAATAGTATAATATATGGATCCGCATGGCCAACTCATGTGCAATAGTATAATATATATAAAGCCAACATGACCTGCTGGGGCGTGCAGCCCGATCCCAAAAATATCCTCACAATCAGGCCCTCGGCTTCCCTCAGTCATCAATCTCTCCATTCTCTCTTTCATGGGCTCACAATGTCATGAGAATAGCCCAAAAATGATGATATGATGTATCAATAAATAACAACAGAGACTGATATATGATATGCAATGAAATGAATATGACTGAGTATAAATTTTCATTTTAAAATAAATATTTCACAACAATATGACCTCTATGGGTCCCAATAATACTAGCACATAGCCTCAACATGATTTTTAATATACTTTTCAGCTCAATTTCTTTAACTCATAAAATCGCATGAAAAATGCGAAGATCCTTTAAGTACAAACTTCCGCAGAAATAATTATGTCACAATTTCTATAGTACACGCCCACACGCCCGTCACCTAGCATGTGCGTCACCTCCCAACAATTCACGAAATACATATATTCAGGGTTCATATCCTCAACTCCAAGATTAGAAGAGTTACTTACCTCGAACAAGCCAAATCCAATGTCGAGCAAGCTAAGCAATGCTCCAGAAATTCCATTCTGCGCGTATAACCTCCAAACTGCTCGAATCTAGTCACAATTAATTTGTTTCAACTCACAAAAATTATAGAAATTAATTCCATATCAAAATACTAATATTTTCCAAAAATCCAAAATTACGCCCCAAAAAGCACCCGTGGGGCCCACGTCTCGGAATCCGATAAAACTCATAAAATCCGAACCCCCATTCAATCACGAGTCTAACCATACCAAAATTACTCAAATCCGACCACAACTCGGCCTTCAAAACCTCAATTAAAGTCTATGAATTTTTCTACTATTTTCAACCCAAAACACTAATTCATTGATAAAAACAATAATAGATTCGTGTAATTTAACCAAAACCGAGTTAGAATCACTTACCCCAATCTATATGGTGAAAATCGCCTCAAAAATTGCTTCAATCCGAGCTCCATAGCTCCAAATATTTTAAAATGGCCGAAACCTCAAAATATATCTTATGTCCAGGCATTTACACTTCGCGATCGTGAAGCACAAAAATTTTCAGCCCAAAATTTGCCTTTCACGATCGCGGAAAATGCTTCGCGATCGCAAAGAACAAATTCCCAACACTTCCAGGAAGCCTCTAGTATAATAGTCATAACTTTTTGTACAAAACTCCAAATTGCAAATGGTTTAACTTTATGAAAACTAGACACCAAATTCTATAACTTTTGTTTCTCATCTCCCAATTCCTTACAGATTTCTAGATATAAGCTTCCAAAGTCAGCCTTATGCAACGGATATTTCCAAACTCTTTCTGGACAGCCTATAGTTTATCTACCATACCTTTTTGTACACAACTCCAAATGATAAATGGTTTACATTTATGATAACTAGACATCAAGGGATACAACTTTCATTTTTGGATCATGTCTAAATTCCTTATAGATTACGAGATATAAGCTTCCAAAGTCGGGTCAGTGCAACAGAGATTTTGTTTTACGCGATCGCGAAAGAGCTTCCGCGATCGTGATGCACAAGGTTCCAAACTGCTATTTCTCTTCGCGAATGCGACCAAATGTTCGCGATCGCGATGCATACCTCTGTAGGCAGAAACCAGCAACTAAAAATGGCCTAGAAATGGTCTGAAACCACCCGAAACTCACCCGAGCCCCTCGGGACCTCAACCAAATATACCAACAAGTCCTAAAACATCATATGAACTTAGTCGAAGCCTCGAATCACATCAAATATTGCTAAAACTACGAATCGCACCTCAATTCAAGCCTAATGAACTTTGAACTTTCAAATTCTATATCTTGTGCCGAAATACATCAAATCAATCCGGAATGACTTCAAATTTTTCACACAAGTCATAAATGATATAACGAAGCTATTTCAATTTTCAGAATCGGATTCCGACCTCGATATCAAAAAGTCAACCCCCCGGTCAAAATTCCCAAAGATTCAACTTTCGGCATTTCAAGACTAATTCTACTACGGACCTCCAAATAATTTTCCGGACACGCTCCTAAGTCCAAAATTACCATACGGAGCTATTGGAATCATCATAATTAAATTTTGAGGTTGTTTACACATAAGTCGACATCTGGTCACTATTTTAACTTAAGCTTTAAACCTTGGAACTAAGTGTTCCAATTCATTCAAAAACCTCACCGAACCCGAACCAATTGCTCCGGCAAGTCACACAACAACTGTAAAGCCCAATTTGAGCAGTAAATGGGGAAACAGGGTTGTAATACTCAAAACGACCGGTCGGGTTGTTACATTCTCCCCCACTTAAACATACGTTCGTCCTCGAACGTGCCAAGAGTTGTTTCCAAGCCATCAAATCACTGTTCCATCTTACCACACACGTACTCGGGGGTGAACCCACGTCACCTTATCCCACATAAGGCTTGACTATACAATGCAACTGAAAATCATTAATTTAACCTTAGCCCATAAACCTTGGAGTTTAATTACCAACCTTTAAAATTTCTTTCAAGACACAAATCTTACATTTACACACCGTATAAGTCCGAACAAGTTGCATCGAGCTATAACTATAACCCCAGATATAATCAACCAACATATTACACAACTTGCATGCTCGTAGCACCATTCCTGATCGCAGTGACTACTCCAAAACCACCCACATACTAGTATTAAACCCATATCGAACCAAACCTTATCCCAAAACCTTCGTACACTGTTGATAATAAAAGAAACACGCAGAATCTCGTAACCCCTTATCAGACCAACAAGTCATGGAGATCTCTCACCCCAACCGGAACCATAATCACTTTCTGAGCCGCCTTTTAATATTATACTCCCGAATATACCGAAATTAAACCTTATAGTACCCATTCCAGGTCCAATGACCTTATATTACTGAACATAATTGTTCCACAAACATACCGCACCAATATAACTCGGAGCCACAACTCGTGCCATCCATGCACTAATACGCAACAATTCAAATGTACCCAGTCATGGAAAATGACTCAAATGAGAGAACTGCCCTGCCAGATTAACAAGTACCTCTGCAATGAAACGCTAAAAATTCATCATACACCGTAGAACCATCACCCGATTCTAACATGAGGTTCATATTATATACCCCGAGCCACCCTGCTCCAAATTAATAACGACGGAGAGGCAATTGACAAAAATACCACACAAAACCTGAAAGGACATAACCATTACGCTATCGATCATGTAATACCCAAATACTCATCACACTCAAATTTCGCTATAAAGCTCAAATAGAACCGCGCCATCTGTGCACATAACCAATGAATCACAACTCCTCGTAGAATAAAGGAGTAACTCACATATCATTTGAGAACACGAATAAGTTCAACATCAACCGAATGACACATCCCCCAATAATAGCAGTATGGAACCAACCATTCCGGCTCGGTGTAGAATACACATCTTAATTGGGCCTATCAATGGACCCCCAAATCAACTCTGGTCACCCACAGTAGATAATTAACCCTCTGAAAATTCACCGCAACTAATTCATAATACATCCTATCATCTGACTAGCTTCGGCCACGACTTCACAGTCCGCAACCATGTACAATCTGCTCCTGAATCTCCCAAATTCCAAATTCATAGAACACGTAAATCACCATATTTCATTCCATTTCTACCGCGCGAATGCCTAACACCTCTCTCATACACGATCATCCCATGAGAAATAGTTTAAAAGTTCTTCTGTGCCACTTGACAAAATTTGAATATCACATTCTATCAACCATGTGAGTACCGCAATACTAATTTATACATTTGTAAGTCAAAATATAATGCGCCTTCTGAAGTCCGCTCCTTTCTCATACAACACCAATAATTTACATACCATTTTAGTTAGAAACCTTTCTCTTTCTTCTTTCCAGGAGGAAATCACAATACACAACACATTCTCCACACCGGTAGAAACCATCAAGAATACTTTGGAATCCATTTGCACATAATCAAGCCCATAAAACTAAATTCCTCTAACTCGACCAAGCCACACAGGTCGCCAAGTCCAGGTGTATTACCACAAAGCACCTGTAGAAAACCCCCACATCATAAGCACCCAAAGAACCGATCATATCCATTACTGTACTGATCCAACCTACTACCCAGTTGTCTTATTTTCTCCGAGTCCCTTCCGAATTTGTCTTCAGATTGATACTTCTTCTTGCTAAAATACCATGATCTTTAACCACAACTTACCCTACAAACCTTAGCATAGAACCACAATGCCCTACGACCCATAAGCAACTGTACTCTTCTTAAGCACCTTCAAAACTACTACAACTGTAACCCTTACTCTGAGAATACCTTATGTGAATTTGAAATTGTTCTTCTTACCTTCCTTATATAAAAGTGTAGAATCCATAGTCATACAGAATTCCCACAAGTCCAGGCACCATCAAACAAAAATCTCAGATTTTAACCATACGCAAGTCCGAAAACTTTTTCAATTGCTATATATAATTCTCATACCTACTAGAATTTTTTTGGGAGTCACCCACTTTGCTCAAATTTAATTGCACCACCCAAATGGGCCAAAAGACACGTGCCCCATTAGCACAACAACACTCAAAGAAGTAACTCTACTTTAACACCACCTATCAAATTCATACTCCGTGCGCACTACATCATTCACCCATAACAACTCACTCATCCCACGATTTTCATATACTCATAAAGTACAATATAACCCATATCCAAGAATTCGTTTACTCAAGTCATTCTCGAACTCCATCTCTGCAAGTCATAACTAATCCACAAATATGCCTCAGACCAAAATTAAAATTTAATATATAACCATGAAATTAAGCTGTTAATACTTCCGTCAGTTCAACGAAAAATTCTTCTCAAGCTCATACAACGCTAACCATAAAAATACCCTAAATCATCTGGTAAGCTCGCAATCATTCTCTTGACACTCAAGTCAACTTTCTCAGCCAGATTCAAATTCAAATCTCCACACATACGCCCTGCTGGCGGAAAAGTAACTCTCCACTCACATATAAGGAACACACCTACGTAGATTACTCTCCAGGAGATAACCCACCTCCCTAGCCTCAAATTGGCATCTTGTTATATCTTTTCGCAGTCACAATTACTATGCAATCACTTAGTCAATCGTGCGCATACAAATACTTGGAAGGAATTCAAAGAGTTATGTCCCAAACTGAATCAATCCCGCACGATAAGGAAAGAAAGATGGGAAGTATATATCCTAAATGCCCTGTAGCCTCTTGAAGATAAGTATGGACGTCATCATACCGATCTGCAAGACTCTATATGAACCTAGAGCTCTGATACCACCTTGTCACGACCCAAAATCCCACTAGTCGTGATGGCACCTAACCCAACCCGTTAGGTAAGCCAATTTCCATCTATCCAATTCCAGTGAACTTAATTAAAAGAAAATATCTAAAATCAATACATCTCCCCAAGAACTGGTAGTAAAAATCATGAGCTTCTAAGATAGAGTGTACAAAGTGAAAATGAAATAAATACATAGTCTGTTTGAATAATACATAAACAGAGCTTTTATAAGTCTAAGGCTACCCTGAACAAGAGGCAGCTACAACAGGAACACAGGTACATCTTCAGATCCCGCAACCATCGAGCACAGCAACAACGACAGCCAATATCTGCACGCAATGTGCAGAAGTGTAGTATCAGTACAACCGACCCCATGTACTGAGTAAGTAACAAACCTAGCCGTAGGTTGAAAGCAGTGACGAGCTTCTACCAAGGTCGGGTCCAAAACCACTAGTCCACAACAGTCCATAACAACATAAAGCAAATAGTACCAGAAGAAACACAGAGATAAAAATGCTCAGCCGAAATATGATTTCAAAAATAATAGTTCTTCCTTTCTAATACATTGCCGAAGTTGCCAAAAATATGAATAATTTGAGAACAGTAATTCTTCCAAAAATCATTTCAATAGTAAATAAAATATCTCATTTTCTTTCCTAGATAACCAGTGTAAAACAAATGCATCACTATGCCCATCTGTCAACATGTGTGAAAAATCATGAATAATATGATACCGTACAGCATGAGGAAAACACATCTCTATGCATATATGTCATGTGTGCATGTCAATGCAATGTATCTCAGAGATTGCACTCATGTACTCACAGTCTCAGAGTACTCAATCTCATTGTCTCGCATTCTCTCTCACTGTGCTCAGCACACTCAATCATTCAACCCTATACAATACCTGCTGCGGCGTGCAGCCCAATCCCTGTTTATAGTCAATTGTGCTCACTGGGGGTGTACAGACTCATGAGGGGCTCCTACAGCCCAAGCGCTATAAGTACGGACAACTCACGTGCTGCACGGACAACTCACATGCTATAATATCATATCTGGATCCGTACGGACATTTCACGTGCTGCACAGACAACTCACGTGCTATAATAATATCTAGATCCGCACGGCCAACTCACGTGCTATAATAATATCTGGATCCGCACGGCCAACTCACGTGCTGCATGGCCAACAAACGAGCAATAGTATAATATATAGATCTGCAAGGCCAACTCACGTGCAATAGTATAATAAATATAAAGCCAACATAGCCTGCTGCGGCATGCAGCCCGATCCCAAAAATATCCTCACAATCAGGCCCTCGGCCTCCCTCAGTCATCAATCTTTCTCGTCTCTCTTTCATGGGCTCACAATGTCATGAGAATAGCCAAAAAATGATGATATGATGTATCAATAAATAACAACAGAGACTGAGATATGATATGCAATGAAATGAATATGATTGGGTATAAATTTTCATTTTAAAATAAATATTTCACAACAATATGACCTCTATGGGTCCCAATAATACTGGCACATAGCCTCAACATAATTTTTAATATGCTTTTCAGCTCAATTTCTTTAACTCATAAAATCGCATGGAAAATGCCAAGATCATTTAAGTACAAACTTCCGCAGAAACAATTATGTCACAATTTCTATAGTGCACGCCCACACGCCCGTCACCTAGCATGTGTGTCACCTATCAACTATTCACGAAATACATATAGTCAGGGTTCATACCCTCAACTCCAAGATTAGAAGAGTTACTTACCTTGAACAAGCCAAATCCAATGTCGAGCAAGCTAAGCAATGCTCCAGAAATTCCATTCTGCGCGTATAACCTACAAACAGCTCGAATCTAGTCACAATTAATTTGTTTCAGCTCACAAAAATTATAGGAATTAATTCCATATCAAAATACTAATATTTTTCAAAAATCCGAAATTACGCCCCAAAAATCAACCATGGGGCCCACCTCTCGGAATCCGATAAAACTCACAAAATCCGAACTCCCATTCAATCATGAGTCCGAACCAAACCAAAATTACTCAAATCCAACCGCAACTCGTCCTTCAAATTCTCAATTAAAGTCTATGAATTTTTTTACTATTTTCAACCCAAAACACTAATTTGTTGATAAAAACAATAATAGATTCGTGTAATTTAACCAAAACCGAGTTAGAATCACTTACCCCATTCCATATGCTGAAAATCACCTCAAATATCATTTCAATCCGAGCTCCATAGCTCCAAATATGTTAAAATGGCCGAAACCTCAAAATATATCTTCTGTCCAGGTATTTACTCTTCGCGATCGCGAAGCACAAAAATTTTCAGCCCAAAATTTACCTTTCGCGATCGCGAAGAACAAATTCCCAGCACTTTCAGACAGCCTCTAGTATAATGGTCATAACGTTTTGTACAAAACTCCAAATTGCAAATGGTTTAACTTTCTGAGAACTAGACACCAAGAGATATAACATTCATTTGTTTTTCATCTCCCAATTCTTTACATATTTCTAGATATAAGCCTCCAAAGTCAGCCCCATGCAATGAAGATTTCCAAACTCTTCCCAGATACCCTATAGTTTATCTACCATAACATTTTGTACACAACTCCAAATAACAAATAGTTTATATATCTAAAAACTAGACATCAAGGGCTACAACTTTCGTTTTTGGATCATCTCCAAATTTCATTATAGATTGCGAGATATAAGCTTCCAAAGTTGGGTCAGTGCAAAAAAGATTTTGTTCTACGCGATCACGAAAGAGCTTCCGCGATCGCGATGCACAAGGTTCCAAATTGCTGTTTGCTCTTCGTGAACGCGACCAAATGTTCGCGATCGCGATGCACACCTCTGTAGGCAGAAACCATCAACTAAAACCACCCCGAAACTCACCCGAGCCCCTCGGGACCTCAACCAAATATACCAACAAGTCCTAAAACATCATACGAACTTAGTCGAAGCCTCGAATCACATCAAACAATGCTAAAATTACGAATCGCACCTCAATTCAAGCCTAATAAACTTTGAACTTTCAAATTCTATATCTGTGCCGAAATACATCAAACCAATTCGGAATGACTTCAAATTTTGCACACAAGTCATAAATGACATAACGAATCTATTCCAATTTTCAGAATCGGATTTCGACCTCGATATCAAAAAGTCAACCCCCGGTCAAAATTCCCAAAAATTCAACTTTCAGCATTTCAAGCCTAATTCCACTACTGACCTCCAAATAATTTTTCGGACACACTCCTAAGTCCAAAATCACCATACGGAGCTATTGGAATCATCAGAATTAAATTTCGAGGTTGTTTATACATAAGTCGACATCCGGTCACTATTTTAACTTAAGCTTTAAACCTTGGAACTAAGTGTTCCAATTCATTCCAAAACCTCACCGGACCCTAACCAATTGCCCCTGCAAGTCACACAACAACTGTAAAGCCCAATTTGAGCAGTAAATAGGGAAATGGGGTTGTAATACTCAAAACGACCGGTCGGGTCGTTACATAAAATCTTTTCACAAGAACTTCAGAATTATTTTTACCATTAAACTTAATATTTAAATTTCCTCTATTTCCTTCACCTATCAAAGAAATGGCGAAGACTTCAAAGTCCGTGCCCCAAAAGTATACTCCCTCTACCTCATGACCGGCTGTAGAGGAAAATATTTCATCTGCTGCTACTGAGGAACCGACACCGGAACCTCCTCTTAAGATGTTCGTTCCTACGGGGTGCCCAACCGGTGCCGATTTCAAGGTCGAGAAAACTTCCTCGGTACTGGGTCGGTGTGAACCGGTCTCGAGATATATATGCTTGGTCACCGACAGCTTCCTCTCCAAGGTCAAGAAAGACTGCAACTGGACTGATTAGCACGTGGTGGTTCCTTCGCCTGAGGAAGCGATTACTACCCATGTGGAGGGTTTTTTATGTGTTTACACTTATCCCTTCATGTTGGGCCTCTTGGATCCGGTCATCATCACCTTCTGTAAGAGGTACGAGGTGACCCTCGGTCAAATTTATCCCTCTTTTTGGAGGATAGTAATTCTCCTCCGCTTCTTCGTAAACAAAATCGAAGGGTGTCCTTTCACTATCGATCATCTTATGCATCTGTACAGTCTCCGACTCTATCGAGGGGGACTGATAAAACTTGTTCGTCGGGTTAGTAAGGCTCCATTCTCGAGCATCAACAAGGATCGAGACCGAGGCTGATTAGGCCGATTCATTCGAGTGAAGACCTCGGATTTAATCCTGGCCGAGGATATGCCATTTCCCGAGAAATGGAATATGAAACGTAAGTATAACCTTGCCTTCAAAATTTCATTGATCGTTTTTTCTTTTTCCTCCATTCTCACCGATTTTTTGTGGTGGTGCAGCTGTTACTCGGATGCCGGATGCAGTTCCTCATCTCAAGGAGTAGGTCGAGGGCATCATGTCCCAGAAACCATATTCCGAGCGCGCATGGCGCAAACTTTCAAAGGGCCGGTGGGAGGCACGTGGTCACGGTAAGATTCTGCTCGAACAACACTTATGTTTCCTCCGTTCTGCCGAGCCTTTACAATGAGGCCCCTATCTAGTAATGGAGATATCCTCCCAGAACCATCTGCTTCGAGGCAGGATAACGAGAAGAAAAGAAAACGAGCTCCGAGAGGAAGAAATCGAGGAGGAGGCTGGTGTGCAAATCCAACGAAAGTACCACCGCCCGAGAGCTCCCATCGGACTCACTCCATCAATTGAGGGATGAGTCTGAAGAAGAAGAAGAAGAAGTTTCTGAACTGGTGGCCAGCGTGCGACTGTAATTCGAGGGACGAAAGGGCCCTGAATCGGAGAGGGGCGGCACCGAATCACCCCGAACCAGGGGGCTGGTGAAGAGTCAGTGGCCGAGGCCTTGGAACCAGAGAGGGGCGAAGTCCTCAAGTTAGGGAGGCCGATAAGGAGGTCGCGACCAGTGTTTCTCGGGCAGAGGAAAATGCCCTGAAGGACATACTTAGAGTGATAGATCTCTTTGAGTCGCCTTCGTTTATCGACTCTATGATCAACGAGGCCCAAACGCTGAAAGGTCACCTAGGCGAAGGGCCCCAAGGCGTAGTAGACTTTAATAACTTCTTTGATGGCTGAGATTCTACCGCCTCGGAGGACGTCACCGGGTTGGGCGATTTACCGATACCAAAGAAGAGACCGTATTCGAGAGCCAACGGGCCTTCTACAAGTCCGAGAATAGTAAACCGGTCCCCAGTTGCGAGTGCAGATCCTGACCAAAAGCGGTCAATTATCATGTCCATTACAGATGATGCCCGAATTATCTTTGCCCCCGTAGGGGTTGCCAGTTATCTTCGGTGCCTGGTGACCGAATAGGATAACGCTAATATGGACGAGGTGGAACGCCTCTTTATTACGTACTTAGGTTAATTTGCAAACAATCGTAACTCTTTTCTTTATGCTTGAAGGCCTCGGTGCTTCATCACAAGACTTTTCTCCGA
This sequence comes from Nicotiana tabacum, assembly GCF_000715075.1. NCBI lineage: Eukaryota > Viridiplantae > Streptophyta > Magnoliopsida > Solanales > Solanaceae > Nicotiana > Nicotiana tabacum. Next base: position 126,152,553 of record NC_134102.1, on the reverse strand, counting down.
TATCGAGAAGAGTTAAATCAACACTAGGCCGAGACTCGAGAGCTCACTGAGAAGAGGGATGCTTACAAGCTTCTCAGTGAGAAACTCCAGGCCGAGCTAAAAGCGGTTCGGAAGGAGCATGCCAACCTGGCCGAGCAGGTAAGAAGAGTATTTAAAGTTAGTGACGAAGAGTCAGACATAACAACTAACGGTCCGAACCCGCAGGTTCAAAAGAAACTTGACCAGATCGAGCAGCTCCAAGCGGAGGTGGACACGGTGAAAGATGAGGCCGAAGAATGGAAAAGAAGCATGGACCGCTTAGCCTCGGAAAAGGAGACTGCCCGGGCACAATTGGCTTCGACTGAGGTCCAGCTTCGGGCTGCAAAGGAAAAGGCCTTGGTACAGGCCAAAAAGGTCAAGGAGCTTAGTCTCAGCTGAGCTCGGCGGTCTCCGGTCAAGAAAATCTGTCTAAGGAGCTTGAGGTGGCGAAGTCAGAGATCGTCGTGGTCAAGCCCGAGGCCGATGAGAAGGTGGACCATCACAAGGCCAATGCCGAGGTAGCTCAGGACCAAGTGAGAAATATAGTGGAGTATACAAAATGGCAATATCGAAGGGAGGCCCTTGAGGGAGTTCATGCCCAGAGTTTTGACTTGTTGGCAGAAATCGAGAATGCCAAAGTATTTGAAGACAAGGCCAGGAAGCTGGCTTATCCCGAGGAGGAAGATTCCGAGGGGTCTGAAGATTCGGGTGAGTCCAAAGGTGGTGGAGACCCCGAAGGTGATGATGAGTCTCCCGACAAAGATTAGGCGGCTTCTGTTTGACTTTGTTTTTCTTTTTCTTTGCATTTTGTACTATTGTCAAGGCTTGTTGTGCCTTTGTAAATATTATATATATAATACAAGTTTTTCGACAATTCTTTGAATTTTTCCTTTCTCTTTATGTTTTGCAAAGATTGAAATGCCTTAGCACTAATAGTTACGTCCTGTTCGGGGGTTTGAGCAAGCCTTTCCTTTGATTATTCTTAATGCGATGCAGGAATTTTCGGTATGACCAGAAATGTTTTCCAAAGTACTTATAATTCCTTATATTATAATTTTGCCAAAGGTACCTTTTGTTATGAGCTTCGGACATCTCCGAGCCTTTTTTAATATAATCGTAATCTTTTCGAATTCGGGCAATGCCAAATAAGCTTTGTGGCCTCGAGTTTTGTTATCCCGGAATGGCCGTAGCCTTTTAATTCGGGCAGTTCCAAATAGGCTTTGTGCCCTCGAGTTTTGTTATCCCGGAATGACCGTAGCCTTTTAGTTCGGGAAATGCCAAATAAGATTTGTCTCCTCGGGTTTTGTTATCCCGGAATGGCCGTAGCCTTTTAGTTCGGGCAATGTCAAATAAGCTTATTCCCCCAAGGTCTAATAACTCGGACCGTCCGAGTTTGTTTTCGGACGGCAGTCACCGAGTGAGAGTGATTGTTTAAACTCGGATTAAGGAAACCCTTGGGCTCGATACCTTTAGGGGATCGTATGTAGGAAATTCTTCGAGAAATGTAAGAAAATTTTTAAAGGACAAGATGTTTATGCGTAAGGAAGAGACTTCTTTTCATTTTTGTGCATAATAGTTGCACATGTATATAGGCTTTGTGCCAAGGTCCGAGCAGTCTATGTGGGAACGGTTCATTTGACCATTTGGACCTTACAATGAATTCTATTGATCGAGACCCTTCAATCTTGAAGTCTCTTTCCATGCTAAAGTCGATATCCGAGGGTAATGCCTCCTAGTGTTCGGGGCTGACTGAAGAGAGGCCTTGAATGATGTTGTGATCATCATCACCGGCTCGTAGCCGGTCTTCAACTCTAAGTTATCACGATTTATTGGTTGCCTCGTTAAAAACCTTGCCGGAAAACCTATTTGGGACAAAACCGGTTCAAGGGAAAAAGAGTGCAACGCGTGCTTTCAGACCTAAAATCTCGTATCATCCATTATTGGTTACCTACAAGCGTTAGTTTAAAATGTAAATAAAAGAAAGAATGGGATCGTACCTTAGCAATAATATCGCTTCAAGTGAGTTATATTCCAATTGTTCGGCAGTTGCTCGATGTTCATTGTTCCGAGTTTGTAGGATCCTTTTCTGGTGATCTCGATAATTTGGTACGGTCCTTCCTAGTTTGGCCCCAATTTTTCTTCGTTCGGCTTTCGGGTGCTCAGTGTGACCTTCCTTAGTACCAAGTCCCCGGTATTAAAGCGTCGATGGTTGGCCCTTCGATTATAATACCTTTCGATCTGCTATTTTTGGGCGGCCAATCGGACAAGGGCAGCTTCGCGCCTTTCATCTAATAGCTCTAGGCTCGTACTCATAGCCTCATAATTTGATTCCTTTGTTGCATATTAGAATCTGATACTTGGTTCTCCGACTTCGACCAGAATCAGAGCTTTGGCGCCATAAACTAAAGAAAATAGGGTAGCCCCGATACTGGACTTCGAGGTCGTACGGTATGCCCATAGGACTTCGGGTAGTATTTCCTTCCATCTTCCTTTGGCGTCAGTTAACCTCTTTCTAAGGGTTTGGAGTATGGTTTTGTTGGTAGATTCGGCTTGTCCATTCCCACTAGGGTGTTGATAATATCCTTTTGATCTTGTGATCTTTAAGGAATTTGGTTACTTTGCTTCCGATGAATTGTTTCCCATTGTCGCATACGATCTCGGCCAGCATTCCGAATCATCATATTATATGATCCCAAATGAAACCGATGACTTCCTTCTCCCTGACCTTCTCATACTCTTGGACTTCCACCCATTTAGAAAAATAGTCAGTCATAAACAATATAAATTGAGCCTTACCGGGTGCCTATGGAAGGGAACCAACAATGTCCATTCCCCACTTCATGAACAACCATGGTGATAAAACCGAATGCAGCAGCTCCCCGGGTTGATGAATCATCGGAGCGTGTCTTTGGAATTCATCACATTTTTGAATGAACTCCTTTATGTCTTTTTCCATGTCGATCCAGTAGTAACCAGCTCTGACTATTTTTTGAACAAACGATTTGGTGCCTGAATGATTTTCACAGGTACCTTCGTGGATTTCCCTCAGAACGTACTCAGTATCCCCCGGCCCTAGACATATTGCAAGTGGGTCATCGAATGTTCTTCTGAACAGGGTTCTGCTTTCGGACAGGCTAAATCGGGCTGCCTTTGTATGTAGGGCCCTCGATTCTTTTGGATCTGAGGGCAGTTTGCCGGCCCTGAGATATTCCACGTACTTATTCCTCCAGTCCCAAGTTAAGCTCGTTGAGTTAATATCGGTGTGGCCTTATTCCACTACCAATCTCATTAGTTGTACAAATTCTCTCGAGTTGAACTCATCATCTTTGACCGATGACCCCAAGTTAGCGAGGGCATCAACCTCGTTGTTTTGATCCCGAGGTACATGTTGCAGAGTCCATTCTTTGAACCGATGTAATGTCATATGTAACTTGTCCAAGTATCTTTTCATTCGTTCTTCTCTGACCTCGAATGTTCCATTTACTTGGTTTATCACGAGGAGGGAGTCGCACTTGGCTTCGATCACCTCTGCCCCAAGCTTTTGCATAGTTCAAGGCCTGCAATCATGGACTCATATTCGGCCTCGTTATTAGTCAATTTCATAGTCTTAATAGATTGTATAATTATATTACCTGTTGGTGGCTTTAGTACGTTACCAAGTACGGACCCTTTTGCGTTTGAGGCGCTATCCGTAAAGAAGGTCCAGATTCCCGAGGAAGTTCCTGAGTTAACCAATAGCTCTCTTTCGACCTCGGGTATTAGGGCCGGCGTAAAGTCAGCCACAAAGTCTACCAAAATTTGAGACTTGATGGCGGCCCGAGGTCGGTACTCAATAACGCACCCACTTATTTCTACATCCCACTTGACCAACCGGCCCGAGAGTTCGGGCTTATGCATAACGTTTCTCAATGGGTAAGTAGTTACGACACATATGGGGTAACACTGGAAGTATGATTTTTGCTTCTTAGAGGCGCTTATCAAAGAAAGCGCCAGTTTTTCTAGGTGAGGGTACCTAGTTTCGGCCTCTCCTAAGATTCTGCTAACATAGTAAATTGAAAATTGCGTACCTTGCCCTTCCTGAACTAGGACTCCACTTACCGCTATCTCCGAGATCGCCAAGTACAAGTACAATTATTCATATGTCTTTGGTGTGTGAAGCATTGGTGGGCTCGATAAGTACCTTTTGAGTTCCTCCGAAGCTCGTTAGCATTCCGGGGTCCACGAGAAGTTATTCTTCTTCTTCAACAGTGCGAAGAATCGGTGACTCTTGTCGGATGACCTCAAAATAAATTTCCCCAGGGCGGCTATGCGTCCAGTTAACCTTTGCACGACCTTCACGTTGTCCACGACTGTGATATCTTTGATGGCTTTGATCTTATCGGGATTGATCTTGATTCCCCGACTGGATACCATGAATTCGAGGAACTTACCCGACCCAACTCCAAACGCATATTTTTTCGGGTTCATCTTCATATTGTATCGCTTCAGTATGCTGAAGGTTTTCTGTAAATATTTTAAATGGTCCTCTGCTCACAGAGACTTAACTAACATGTCGTCAATGTAAACTTCCATTGATTTTCCTATTTGTTCCTCGAAAATCTGATTTACTAGGCGTTGGTATGTGGCACCGGCATTTATTAATCCAAACGGCATTACGTTATAACAATATGTGCCGTATTTAGTGATGAAGGAAGTTTTTTCCTGATCACCCAGGTCCATCCGTATTTGGTTGTACCCGAAATATGCATCGAGAAAACTGAGGATCTCATGTCCGGCTGTGGCATCGATCATACGGTCGATGTTGGGCAAAGAAAAGGAGTCGTTTGGATATTCCTTATTCAAATCTTTGTAGTCTACACACATTCTTAGTTTATTCCCTTTTTTTGGGACTACCACTACGTTTGCTAACCAATCCGGGTATTTAACCTCCCGAATAAACCCTATTTTAAGAAGTTTAGATACCTCGTCCTTGATGAAAGCATTCTTGAACTCGGACTAGGGTCTCCTCTTCTGTTTGACTGGGTGAAACTTTGGGTCCAGGTTTAGCTTGTGAGTGGTTATCTCTGACAGGATCCCTGTCATGTGAAGGTGGGACCAAGCAAAACAATCTTCGTTAGTTATAAGAAATTGAATGAGTTTTTACCTGAGCTTGGAGCTTAACCCCGTGCCCAGGTATACATTTTGATCGGGCAAGTGTTCTTGCAATATGACTTGTTCCAGCTCTTCGACTGTCTATTTAGTGGCGTCGGAATCATCGGGGGCTATAAAAGATCTGGGAACCCCATAATCATCATCCTCGAATTCCTTTTGTTTGTCCGAATCTGCCGAGGATGGTATCGGTGATTGCTATTTGGCCCTATTTTTGACCATCTAGTTTGGTTCCTTCGATGTTGATATTGTAGATGTCGATATCACCTCCTCGACCGCGAACATTTCCTTTGCAGCTGGTTGTTCACCGTAGACTATTTTGACTCCGCCAGGTGTTGGAAATTTCAGTGTCTGGTGTAGTGTCGAGGGCACCGCTATCATGTTGTGGATCCATGGCCTCCCGAATAAAGCATTGTACCTCATGTCCCCTTCGATCATATAAAAATTGGTCTCCTGGATGGTCCCAGCAGTATTTACCAGTAACGTTATTTCGCCCTTAGTGGTCTCACATGCCATGTTGAATCCATTTAGAACTCGAACTGCAAGCACGATTTGGTCTTGTAGACCGAGTTGCTCCACGACCCTTGATCGAATGATGTTGGCTGAGCTACCTGGATCAATTAAAACACGTTTAACCTGAATTTTATTTACGAGTATAGACATTACCAGTGCATCGTTATTGGGTTGTACGATTCCTTCCGCATCCTCATCGCTGAAAGATAAAGTTCCTTCTAGTATGTAGTCTCGAGTCAGTTTCTCCCTAGTGATGAATACTTTGGTGTGTTTCAACATAGGCCCCTGTGGGATATCAACCCACCGATGATCATGTTAATGATGTGCTGAGGTTCTTCTTGTTCTGCCTGTTCGTTAGAATCCCTATTCCTGAAATGATTCTTGGCTCGGTCACTCAAGAATTCTCGAAGGTGTCCATTGTTGAATAGTCGGGCTACTTCCTCCCTCAGTTGTCAACAATCCTCCATTCTGTGACCGTGAGTGCCATGATATTTGTAAATCTTATTAGGATCCCTTTGGGTTGGATCGGATTGTAGAGGTCGAGGCCATTTGGTATCATTGATGCGCCCGATAACTGATATAATGGCGGCATCATCAATATTAAAGTTGTGTTCCGATAGCCTCGGCGCTTCTTTAGGCCTGGTGGGTCTGTCAAAGCTGTTTTTGGTCATGATTCCCAAGTTGCTTTGTCCTCGGTCATTTATTCTTTCATTTCTTATGGAGTTCCACCCGTACCCACTGCTTATCCGATCTCCATTATATGGTTGATACAGATCCCTATTTGGTCTCGGTTCATGATCGATGTCTCTCGTGATTCTATCGAGGGTTCTGACAGGATAAACAGACCCCGAGGGGTCCCAATTGATTGTCTTCAATTCTGATTTTTGATTGATACTGGTTATGGACATCGGCCCAGGTAACGACCGGGTATTCTATCAGGTTCTGCTTCAGCTGCTGTGAAGCCACCGAGCCTCGAATATTGAGTCCCTGAGTGAAAGCTTGAACAGCCCAATCATCAGCGACCGGTGGCAGATCTATTCGTTCAATTTGAAATCGGGACACAAACTCTCTGAGCATCTCGTTTTCCTTCTGTTTGACTTTGAAAGGGTCTGATTTCCTGGTCTCGACCTTGATGGTACCAGCGTGTGCTTTTACGAAAGAGTCTACAAACATAACAAATGAGTCAATAGAACTAGGAGGGAAATTGTGGTACCATATCATAGCTCCCTTTGATAAGGCCTCTCCAATTTCTTTTAGCAGAACAGACTCGATTTAATCGTCCTCCAAATTGTTCCCTTTGATGGCACATGTATACGAGGTCACATGCTCATTTGGGTCGGTCGTTCCGTTATACTTAAGTATCTCGGGCATACAGAATTTCTTGGGGATCGACTTGGGAGTCGGGCTCGGAGTAAAAAATTTTTGCACGAACTTCCTGGAATCCAGGCCTTTATATATTGGAGGCGCTACTGGGATTTGGTCTACCCTGGAGTTGTAGGTCTCCACTTTTTTGTCATTAGCTTCGATTTTCTTTTCCCCTGATTCTACCTGTTTTGTCAGCTCCCCGAACATCTTTATGATCTCAAGTTCATTTGTCCTTTCTATGACCGGTTCATCCCTGCGGGTGACTTCTCGGGGCGAATCGGGCTCAACCCTGCTTAGTGCATGACCCTGGTTCTGCAACTGAGCTATCGCCGCCTGCTGAGCATGCAGCATTTCGAAGATCACTCGTAGACTGATCCCGTCTCCTTCAATGTTTTGTGTGTTTCGAGTTGCCGATCGGGCTCCACCACGAACGCTATTTTCGGGGTCGGTAGGCAAGTTTGCGTCGATAGCCACATGTAAATTGATGTCGATCGGATCTATGATCGGAATTCCAACGGGATCAGCAGGTGGTATCTCATTACCGGGCACTATATTGTTGTTTTCACCTTGATGACCAGACTCGTTGTCAACATGTAGGGGTGCTGATTGAGAGTTTGACATTTTTTGTTTTAGCCTAGAATAAAAGACACTTCAAAGAGCAAGTGTAAAGTAGTGTGTGTTATGAAGATTCGTATCAAATAACCACTTTTATCCTTAGCCCCACGGTGGGTGCCAAACTGTTTACCCTCAAAACCAGATAACAATTGAATTTGTATGTGGTTTTAAGGATACGTGATCTAACTTGATACAACAACAACAACAACAACAACAACAACAACAAATCAGTATAATCCACTTGATACAAAACGAGAAATCAGATTAATATTGAAATAAGCAATGAAAAAATAAATGCAAACCACACAAGTTGAATAATCTTAGCCTTGAAGATTAGTCACGCTCGAGTTAGAAATGCTTTTATCGATGTCGGAATAGAATGATAAGATAATGAGAACTAGAAATAATAATATATTGCTTTGTGATGTGTGTTACAGTATTTTAAATGAATTATCATACCCCCTTTATATAGTAGAAGAGTCCTATTCTAGGTACATTTCTATAAAAGGTAAAAATCTCTTGATTTGCTGATTACCGGTTCCTTGTTGATACGTGCCGAGATTCTCGCCTTAATATCCGTCCGATCACGAATATTTCAGTCTTCTATTAGTTATCCTCGAGCTCGTTCGAGGCTAAAGTCGATACCGGACTCAATTTTCCTTGAAGGCAGGTATTTCGACCTCTGGTTCTAGCTCGGTGAGACTCGAGGTCGATCTTCAGTCCGTGGTCGCCATGTTTCAAACCTAATCTACCAAGTTGAATTCGAGCTCGACTTCGACCGTATACACTATCGAAAGTTAAATTGGTAACATATGTTATTTTCGCTCCACTAAATGCGTTTAGCAATCTTATGCCTCCTGGACCATGTTTTGATTTTTGAGTTTCTATCATAACAATTTAGCAACGTAGTATCATTTTTAAAAAACTCTTTTCGGAGAAAAAATGTTTGGAGTTTTGTTTTTTGTTTGTTTATATTTGTGAGTTGTGACGTTTGCATATGGATTAGTAGGCCTAGTTAAATGTTTGAAATGAAATTAGCCCAATGAATATACAAAATTTCAAAACTCTGTTTGATCAGAATTCAGAACGGAGGGAACAAGCTAAGCTGGAGGAATTTTTATAAAGCAATACAATTTAGAGCCTAATTACCATATGTAAGTTTTTATCTAATTACCACTCGTAATTAGTGTTCAATTGTTATTAACTTGTATAACTTGTATTCAGATGCGCAACGAATATGTCAACTGTATTCAGGCGAAACACATGGGTATATACAAAGAATACAATATGTATCAACAATATTCGTTCGTGCAAAAAATATAACCAACGCAAAATACAGAAATACTGAAAAATAGAATACTTTTATTGAGAGTCGAACTTAAAACTTTCGCTTACAAAGCGAGTGGTCTAACCAATTGACTCTTATTTCAATTTAAACAATTGACTCTTGTTTCAGTACTTTCACGTGAATTTGTTATAAAATTCAAATACATAGCTATGAATGATAATTTTTTGAAAGTAAACAAATAATAAATATAGTGTATATGTTTGTTGTATCGTGTAATTTAGCCCGACCTTGAAAGGACCTCTACTGTTACATCAACAGTACTACTTGTAATGAGCTTTTGTTTCCACACCTTGAATTTCCTATATATATATATATATATATATATATATATATATATATATATATATATATATCTTTTCTCGAGTAAAGTGCCTGTGGGGTTGGGATTGGGGAGTTAATATGTATGGATACTAGGTTGTTTGCAAATTTATAGCACTATGATTATCTCCAAATATCATAGTTGGCTTTGATATAGGTAGATGCAAGTCTTCAGCAAGACGTTGGAACCATACACATTCTTGAGCTATAAGAGCAACTACATTATATTCCGCCGCGGTGGTTGATAGAGAGACTGGGTCTTATTTTTTGCTACACCAAAAAATACTTGTTCCACCATAAATAAAAAAATATAGCTCGATGTAGATCTTTCATGATCCAAATCACCACCAAAATCAGCATTTGTATAACCACCTAATATCAAATCATTCTTCTTGTGGAAGAATAATCCCTTATCTAATGTTGAGCTTGATATAGTTCATAATTCTCTTTGCAGCTTCCAACATAAATGACAATACCTATCCTTGTAATAGTCAAATATAAGAGCATATCAACAAGAGCTCGAAAAGGTTTGGGATCTGCAAGAAGTGAACCTTTTTCACGCCTTAACCAAGTTAATATATCCAGAAGCCAACTTGGCTCTGATACCATGTAAAAAATAGCAGAAGAAAAAATATTATTTAGAGATCTTCTGCTAGCCCAAGATCATTAAGGAAGATTTTGGAAAGGAGAAATTTGTTATTTAAGAAAACTTTTTGATTTTGTTTGGTTACAAATGCCTAAGACCATCCCTATTTGTACTTCTCTAAGGATAGTTTTAAATGTTGTTCTGGAAACCTATACAAGGAAGAATCTGTTTAACTTTCTATAGAACATTTGGATATGTCTTTGAAAATAAATATCCAAGATACTATAGTAGGTCATTCTAGAAACTTTTCTAATAATCTATAATATTTTCAAAAAATCTAACTTTACTTTTTTTTTAACGTAATGATCCGTTTTCATAGGAATTCAATAAAAAATAATGCAAATCTATAAAAGTAACACATGAGATCTATATATAGTCATTTTCTTCATTTAAATTACAAGTTAGCATAAAAGATCATTTCATCAAGTCGTCTTAATTTCTTGAATATCACGCGTGTTGAAAGTTACTTCCTTAAATATATATATGCTCAATTAAAAGTCGATACGTAGCTTGATGATGATATCCAAAACACACCTCGATAAGAGATATGATACGGTTGTATGCAATATAATTTATCCAACTATATGTCGGGGTCGAATCTCACAGGGAGCTATGAAGCGTTCTAGTTGACTCAATTACTATATAATCTAAGTTGAACAAAAAGGACAAATATACTTAAATTTTATGGATATTAACTAATGAATTAGATTTGTCTGACTAAGAACAAACTAAACTAGAAGTCGAGAATAACTTAAGAAAGTTGTAGAAGATAAAAAGTCCTAAGGTAGAGAATCCCCCAATTGTCGGGCTAACTCTGAGTGAAATCCTGAAATTTTGTTTGACATTATTCTATCAACCTTGGACCTAAAGTTGTTCGCTAGCGTTTCCCGGCTACTAATGACACCATTCTTGAACTATTTGTTTCAAAATAATCAAGATAATAAACTTGTTCAATTAGAGGTCACAGTCGAATCATGATGTCCCCATAACGATTCTAAATCGGGTTAAGTAGTTCCTTAATTCAGTCCGAAGTACTGTTATTTGATTGACCCAACCTTGTCGATCTTTCCCAAGAATAACAAAAAATAAGGCATAAATATTTGTGAGCTAAAACAATTGAATTCATTAAAATCGCAGCCAAACAAATAGAATAAGTATTAACGATTCAAGAATATTTACTCAAAACCGCCCAACAACGGGTTCATATATACCCTAGATAGGGAATTTAGCTACTCTTGCTTATACTAAAAAACATTATGACTATTCTCAAGACAGTCTCCATAATAAATGAAAAATAAGAAAAGTTGAGAGAAACTCTTGAAATCTTCGATTAGGATGGTTTTTGGACTCTTCCAAGCCCTTGCTTGCTTCGAAAGTAGTGTTCTCTTCTTTCCAAGATAAGATAATGGCCGGGGAGGCGAAAAGAACCTTTTATATCATGCAAAATTTTCTCCAAATACCAAAATATCCTTATAATATTTGCCTAGAAATTTCTACTCGCGCACCGCGCGCTCTGCATTTGACCTTGTCCAGATGAGCGCACACTGAGCGCACATTAGAGGGAAATGCGTTGTTTTTGTACTTTGTTCTTTTCTTCAATTTGAGCAAATTTTTGTCCCAAAACTTCAAAAACTCTTTCAATTCTTCTTTCAACTCCTTATCAACCAAAGAGTATCAATAAGGCACAATTTTGGTGAGTTTTAACCACTAAACTATTCAAGAACACTTGAGAATGAGGTTAAACTACTATTAAAATATAGAGAATTATGCCAAATATCACTACCCCACACTTAGACTTTTGCTCGTCCTCGAGCAAAGAAGAGAAATGGTTCAATCTTAACACATAAGCAATCAAAAGCAGTTCAAAACTTCTCAACAAGCAGATTCCGCTGAGATCAACCATGAAATTCAGAGATCCTTTCTTTTACTTATACTCACACATTGAAAATCATAACTTCATAATCACACAAATTCTATTGTACCTCACAAGCAAAGAAGTGCCCCAAAACTCACACACCATGTAATTAATCACATAACAATGGGGCAATTAGCAATCAATAACTCTCACACTTAGCAATGAATTTTACATGCACATGAAACAGTACCATAAGCTTGCCCATTTTTGTCACGACCCAAAATTCAAAAAGGCCGTGATGGCGCTGGACACTACTATCAGGCAAGCCAACCATAATCAATTAACTTAATTATCCATTTTAGTATTTTTAAAATAAAAATTTCTTTAATGAAATTATAAAGATAAAAATCATACAGTAAATGATAAATATTTTTAGCAACTAAATTTCTAAACAATTCACAACTATTCCCAAAACCCGGTGTCACAAGTGCATGAGCATTTACTAAGAAATTAAAAATAAAATACAACATCTGTCTAGAACACAAATTAGACAGAAAAAATATAATAACCCTGAAGGAGACTCTGCTGGCTGCGGATCGTAATACAGAATGCAACTCACATACGTCCCCACAATTATTAACTACACCTCTGCGCCCACAAGGCCACTAGACATATATGTACCTGCATAATAAAATATGCAACAACTGTAGTATGAGTACAAAAATAACATGTACCCAGTAAGTATCAAGCCTAATCTCGAAGAGGTAGAGACGAGATGACTGACTTTGACACTCACTATGGGTCAATGATATTAAATAATCATGAAATGGAAATATTTATATCAACGTGATTCACAGAGTTAACAGTAATTTTATTGACCAGTAAAAATAATTAAATTCCTTCAAATGCAGTAATTCTCAATATATTAATTAAATTCCTTCAATTCCAATAAATTTCCAAATTTATCAATTAGTCTCATTTACAGGAATAATAATAATTCCTTAACAAGCAGGAATAATAATTCAATAAATTCCAAAAATTTCCAATTTATCAATTAGCTTCACAAACTGCAATAAACTATTAACGTATCGTGTGATTATTATTATTATTAAGCACGATTTCTGCCGAGGACGTACGACCCGATCCAGAGTGTTGTGTACACTGCCGAGGGACGTGCGGCACGATCCATAGATGGATCTATCCTGCCGAGGCGTTCGGCCCGCTCCACAAGAAAGGAGAATATTTTCTTATGTACCTCCAGAAGGAGAGTATATTTATTATAAGATAAATTCAGGAGGAAGAATAATTTCATTTAACAATTAATTAATTTAAACAAAAAATCAAGCATATGAGATTTTCATCCTTTAATATCTTTATCTAACAATTCTGTAACGACCCGGCCGGTCGTTTTGAGAATTTAAATCCCGTCCGGCGGCATAAGGCCCTGAGCAGCTTCGTATTATATGCCTTGACTTACATGCATGGTTGAATTTAATTATCGGGTGATTCGAAGTGATTTGGGACACTTAGTCCCTAAAACGGAAGCTTAAGTCTTAGGATTTTGACCGTAGTCGAAACTGCGTGAAGACGACTATGGAATAGAATTTCGTCGGTTCCGTTAGCTCCGTTGGGTGATTTTGGACTTAGGGGCATGTCCGGATTATGTTTTGGAGGTCTGTAGCTCATTTAGGCTTGAAATGGTGGAAGTCAATTTTTTGGAGATTTTGACCGGTAGTGGACTTTTTGATATCGGGGTCGGAATGCGATTCGGGAAGTTGGAGTAGGTCCGAAATGTTGAATATGACTTGTGTGCAAAATTTGAGATTATTCGGACGTGGTTTGATAGGTTTCGACATCGGTTGTAGGAATTTGAAGTTTCAAGTTCTTTAAGTTTGAATTGGAGGGTGATTCATGATTTTTAGCATTAGTTGATGTGATTTGAGGACTCGACTAAATTCGTATGGTGTTTTAGGATTGGTTGGTATGTTTGGTTGAGGTCCCGGGGGCCTCGGGTGAGTTTCGAGTGCTTTACGGATCAAAAGTTGGATTTGAGTTGCTGCTGAAGTCTTCAGGCATCTGTCATTTTCGCACATGCGGTGGAGAGACCGCAGGTGCGTGATCACACATGCGGGGAGACAAGCGCAGAAGCGAAAAAATGGAAGAGTGCCAGGGGTCGCAGGTGCGAGGTGAATTCCGCATCTGCGATGCTCGCATATGCGATAGGGTCATCACAGGTGCGCAAGGTTCGCAGAAGCGGAAGGGATTTCCACAGGCACGCAGGTGCGGCCCTTTCATAGCAGGTGCGAAGGCAGATGGGGTAAGTGATTTGCGCATATGCGCACTTTTTGGCCGCACAAGCTGTCACGACCCAAACAAACCCCTGTCGTGATGGAGCCTATCGTGGAACTAGGCAAGCCAACTCATTTCCAAAACAAACCGATATTTTCATTTTAAAGATAATTTCAGTGCTATTTAACATAAAAACATTTGCAAAGGAGTTCAAATCAAAACAAAAGTGCAGAAGGAAAAGCCCGACATCGGGGTGTCACTAGTCATGAGCATCTACTACAATCTGTCTAACAATATCAAGGCTAACTCAGCCCTAAAAATAGTTAAATACAACTAGAGGAAGATAAGAGGGAGAAGAGCAGGGGCTGCGGTTGCCAAGCAGCTACCTTGCTATCCTCGAGAAAATATGCAACCAAAATAATTAACAACCGCTACCGTTTCCAGCTACACCTGGATCTGCACACAAGGTGCAGGGAGTAACGTGAGTACGCCAACTCAGTAAGTAACAACAATAAATAAAGACTGAGCAGTAGTGACGAGCAATAAAGTATATAACGTTCATATCAGAAAATCTCAGTAAAATACCACATGCTTTTAAAATCAGGATTTGAATCAAAATATCTCGTTTAAACCCAGTTCCAGTAAAAATTATTTAAAGATATTTTTCAACAATTTTCAAACAGAGGAAAAATGCAAAGGTGAGCAAAATGATGAAATCATAAATAGCCCCTCAGGAAAAACATCACTCATATACAGCCCCTCGGGCAAACCTCACAGTCACTCGTGCCACTCGGGCATACCTCACAATCACTCTTGCCACTCAGGCATACCTCACAATCACTCATGCCTCCCAGTCACCCAGCACTCGGCACTCGCACTCAGTAGGTACCTGCACTCACTGGGGGTGTGTACAGACTCCGGAGGGGCTCCTTCAGCCCAAGCGCTATAATATGAGACAACTCACGTGCTGCACGGACAACTCACGTGCTATAATAATAAAGTATGCTGCAGGCGGGCAGCCCCAATCTACACTCATCCTCACAATCAGGCCCTCAACCGATATCAAACATGCTACGGCATGCGGCCCAATCCCATAAATATGCAACATGCTACTGCATGTAGCCCGATCCCATAAATATGTAACATGCTGCGGCGTGCAGTCCGATCCCATAAATATCCAATATGCTGCGGCGTAAACAGGGTGCTCAGCCCAAAACAACATTTATATGAATCAAAATAGAGTCATAAAACTGAGTTATACAGTAAACAAGTATAACCATGAATGAGTATAGATTTTCAATCGAAAACAATGAGAGGATAGTAAGAAAAGTCCCCTAAGGGTCCAAACAAAACTGGCACAAGGCCCAAACATGGCATTCAGCCCAATTTACAGAAACTCTTTCTAAAACATATAAGTATCATATAGTTTCAACAAAGTATGCAACTTTATAGTTGCTACGGGACGGACCAAGTCACAATCCCCAATAGTGCACGCTCACACGCCCGTCACCTAGCATGTGCGTCACTAAAAATAGTAGAATGATACAAAATCCGGGGTTTCGTACCCTCAGGACTAGATTTACAATCGTTACTTACCTCAAACCGGTCAAATCTCTACCTCGCAATGCTCTTGTCTCTGGACTCGGCCTCCAAATGCTCCAAATCTATTTACAATCAGTACAATACCATCAATATACGCTAATGGAATGAATTCCACAAGAAAAACTATCAAATTAGACCAAAATCCGAAATTGGCTAAAAAAGGGTCCCCGGGCCCACGTCTCGAAATTCGACAAAATTTACAACACTAAAAAGCTCATTCACTCACGAGTCTAACCATACCAAATTCATCAAAATCCGGCATTGTTTGGTCCTTCAAATCCTTAAATTAAACTCTTAAAATTCCAAGCCGTAACCCCTCATTTTCACTAATTACAATGATTAAACAACGGAAAATCATCATGTATACAAGTATTAGGGCTAAAGAAACTTACCTCACTGATAGTCCTTTAATCGCCCTTCAAATATCACTCCAAAAGCTCCACAAACTGACTTGAAAATGGTGAAAATGAACCGAATTCGCGAAGTGCTCTATTTATGGTTTCTGCCCAGGTTTTCGTACCTGCGGACTCTTTTTCTGCGCATGCGGGACCGCACCTGCGATCAAGGCGCCGCATCCGCGAACTCCACTGAATTCCCCAGCTTCCGCACCTGCACTTCAGGCCTCGCACGTGCGGGCATGCATGTGCGGCCAAGTCCTTCGAGCCTGCGCTCCAGCCTTGGCCTCACATTTTTCCGCATCTGTGCAGCAAATTCTCGAGCCTGCGAAAGCGCACCTGCGCGCTCATACTCCGCTTCTGCGAAGCCTGCCCAGCATCCCCTTTTCTGCATCTTCGCCCCAGGTGTAGCACCTGCGGGCTCGCAGATGCGACCACCAACTCGCACCTGCGCAACCTGCCTAGCCCAGCATTTCCCGCACCTGCGAACTCCCCACGCGCACCAGCGGCCTCGCACCTGCGACTCCTCCTTCCGCAGGTGCGGAAATAGCAATAGCAACAACTTCAGCTGCATTTTCCAACTTCGACAAATCCGTTAACCACCCGGAATCACCCCGAGGCCCTTGGGACCTCAACCAAAATTACCAACAAGTCATATATCAACATACAAACTTAGTCGAATCTTCGAATCACTCAAAACAACATCAAATCACCAAATTACCCTCGGATTCAAGCCTAAGAACTTCTAAATTTCCAAATTCGGCAACCGATGCCGAAACCAATAAAACCACGCCCGAATGACCTCAAATTTTGCACACACGTCACAAATGACGCTATGAACCCATTCCAACTTCCGGAATTCCATTCCGACCCCGATATCAAATTTTCCACTGCCGACCAAAAATCGCCAAATTTCCAATTTCGCCAATTCAAGCCTTATTCTACCACGGACCTCCAAATCACATTCCGGATACACTCCTAAGTCCAAAATCACCTAACGGAGCTAACAGAACCATTAGAATTCAAATCCGAGATCGTTTACACATAGGTCAACATCTGCTTGACTTTTCCAACTTAAGGTTCTAAACAAAAGACTAAGTGTCTCATTCCACTCCGAAACCACTCCAGGCCCGAACCAACTAACCTGGTATATCATAATATAGCTTAAGATCATAAAGGAAACAGAAATGGGGGAAATGAGGCTATAACTCCCGAAATGACCGGCCGAGTCGTTACCCCCCCCCCCCCCCACTTAAACATACGTTCGTCCTCGAACGTGCCGAGAGTTGTTCCAAAAGCCAAGAAATGGCTGTGTAACTTTCCCATGCATATACCCGGGGGTGATCCCACATCACCCTATCCCATACAGGTCTGATGGCACAACATAACTGAAATTTCTCAATTCAACCTAGCCCACAAGCCTTCGAATCAAATTTCCAACATCCAAAATTTCCTATAAGATTAGAGGTTCGCATCTACATACTGTATAAGTCTGAACAAGCTGTACCAAAAGCCGTAACCATAACTCAAATACTCAAATTCAAATACCGCATAGCTTGAATTCTCGAAGCAATGATTTCAAATCACAGTATCGACTCAAATTAACCCAATGCTGGTAATAAACCTCATATCAGACAAAACCTCGTTCTAAAACCTTTGTACACTGCCGATGATGAAAGAAACACACCGAATTCATAACCATTCATTAGACCAACAGGTCATGGAGCTCCCGTTCCTTCTACAAGAATTATAGCTAATTTCAAAGCCGACTTCCGATATTATCCTCCCAATTATACCACAATCAAATCTGATAGCATCCATTCTAGGCCCAATGACCTCGTCTCATCCAACACGACCACTCTAGTGACATGACACATCAATTCAATCTAAAGCCACAACCCGTGCAATCCTTGCACCAGATAGCAACATTCCAAATGTACCCAATCGTAACAATGACCCAAATAGGAGAACCGTTCTACAAGCTCGACGAGTACCACCCCTACGCAATGCTAAGAACCCATCACACACCGCAAAACCATAACACACGAATCTTACATGAGGGATCATATTTCCACATAACTCTACTGCAATACGCGACCCTATCCAAATACCGGTCCATATAAAATACCTCAAGCCACCCTGCTAAAATCAATAACCATGCGCAATTCGACATCAAGTACCCAAAGTGCATTACCATAACCACGGAGAAGCAAACGACACCATGCCACATAAAACCTGAAAGAACATAACCAATACATCATCAACCAAGTAATATCCAATACTATTCTCGCTCAAATTCCGCTATAAGGCCACAATAGAACCACACCATATATGCATATAACCAACGAATCACAACGTTCTTTAGCATAGAAGAGTAACTCATAGATCATTTCAGAACACGAAGAAGCTTCACATCAACCGAATGGTACATCCTTCAACAATAGCAGTATGGAGCCAATCAATCCGGCTCGGTGTAGAATACACATCCTAATTGGGCCTACCAATGGCCCCCAAATCAACTATGGTCAGCCACCAATAGATAAACAACCTCCGAAAGTCCACAATGACGGAATCATAATACCTTCTATCATCTGGCTAGCTCCGGCCACAACTTCACAGTCCACAACCATGAAACAATCTGCTCCTGAGAGCTCCCAATCTCCAATTCCATATAACACATGAATCTCCATATTTGATTCCACCTCCACCGCACGAATGCCTAACACCTCTCTCATACACAATCATCCCACGAGAAATACTTTAAAAATTCTTCCGTGCCACCTAGAAAAAATTTGAATATCAACAGTCGATCAACCAGGAGAGTGCCGCAACACCAGCAAAGTACCCATGAATCAAAACACACTGCCCCTTCTGAAATGTACACTCTCATCAAGCTATACCAGATAGTAATATAATTTACCTAGTCATCGGAAACCGTTCATGCTGCCTAAGAATTTATGTCCTTCCCTTCAAAACTGAACTGTGACCTTGTACATGTAAATCCTATTCCCGCACAACACACCACATCTATTATGCCATCATGTGACAAGCATAAGAATTCCATTATCAACTCTGAGTCACTAGCAAATTACATACCTTATTAGTCAGAAACCTCTTTCTTGCTTCTTTCTAGGAGGAAATCATAACACACAACACGTTTCATACATCGGTAGAAAATATCCGGCTCAAACCATGGTAGAACCCATCATGAACACTTTGAAATCCATTTGCACATAACCAAGCTATCTTAACTGAATTCCTCTAACTCCACCAAGCCACACAAGTTGCCAAATTTGAGAGCATTGCCACGAAACACCTGTAGATACTAGCCACATCATAAGTACCCAAAGAACCGATCATACCCATTACTGTGCTAACCCAACCTACTACCAAGCTGTCCTATTTCTCCAAGTTCTTTCTAAATTGCCTTCAAGTTACTACTTTTTCCTTGTTAGAACACTACTATCCTTAACAAAAACTTACCCCACGAACTCTAGCATAGAATCACGCCTCCCTAAGGCTTATAAGCCGCCGAATTCCCTTTTTATGTATCCCAAAGGTTCCACAACCAAAAATGCTTACTCCGAAGAGACTTTATGTGAACCTAAAACTGTTTCCTTCACCTTCTTGATACTGAAATGCATAATTCACAATGATATAAGATGCCACGAGTCTCAACATCGTTCAATGCAACTCCCAATTTTCTAGCCATATTTATAAATCTTGAATCCATTGGAACCATTCTCGAGAGTCATCCACTCTACTCAAATCTCGAATTAACCGACCAAACGGGCCGAAACGACATGTGCCCCATTAGCACACTAACACTTAAGGGAATAAAGAGTAACCCACACTCCTACGCAACCGAGCAAATTCCCGTTCCATGTACACTACATTCTCTGTGAATAACCACTAAATTATTTTATGGTCCTCCTATAACCATAGAGTATAATACAACTTGTGTCCAAAAATTTCTTTACCCGAGTCATCCTCGATCTTGACCTCTGCAAGTCATAACTGATTCACCAGTATACCCCGAAGCGAAACTAATACGACCCATAATCGTGCAATCAAATCGTCGATAGCAGACTTCCCCACTTAGCCTTAAGCTGCAATTATATAAAATTAGAACTCGTAAGGATTTCTCCTTCTCAATTACCAAGGTCTTGCACCGTTAACCTACTAGACTTCTCGAAGTCTTTTATTAAAACTTTCATGAACATTCTGAATGTCCAGCCAAAATCACATACGCGAACTCCTACCAGGTAGCGAGTAAAATTCCTCGCAAACGCTTCATTAGCATCACGCCACCGCTAGCTGCACACAGGAGATAACCCACATGTGGAATTCCTTACCAACATCTTCCAATGACACTGCACTGAGTGCAACGACCACTAAATCCATAAATTCTCCTGAGTTCATGCTTGCCCACCATTTGTATAAGTCTGCACTTTCCCTATTGACATCAACTGTACGTCAACAATACCTTCCGAACTCTAGTCATATTGCACCTGACTCGATAATCAGATCTTCATGCCTCTATTCGTTTCAAACACACTCCTTTCTGCCATATTCAATTTTCCTTTGTACACTAACCATCACTCCAAATAGAGTCTGCAAGCCGATTCACATATTAACACGATTCCAAACCATTCTACACTTTCTCAAGGCACACGACTACCCTACTAGTGAATTCATATGCTAATCTGCCACTCTTACTTCGGTTAAATCATCTCCTTTTAGAAACTTCTCAACCTCTACTTCTAATACTTGAACTGCTAGTACTTCAACCACCGTGAAATACTTCTCGTCATGTCTTCCCTCATACTTTGCTACCCAACTGCTGCATCAAATTGAAATGTATCTCTGTCGCACCTAAACCAATAAAATATTACCGACTCTAAGTCTCTTCGAAGATCATATTTCTCGAGCCATCAATATCAAAAATACCCATTCGCAACCACAATTACTACACAATCACTTACTCTTCTTGAGTCCAAACGCATTGACAAGACATGAGAATTTAATTTGCCCCAAAATTTAACAACGAGAAAGATCCTTCAAAACATTCACACTTGAGACCGTACGTCACATCAAAACAAAAAATCAAGCGCCCAATGGCCTTCCTTTACATTTCAAGGAAACACTTCTCGTCACATTCAAATCGTCTTAACACATCCTGCAGTTACATCATACTTATCACAAAGCATTTCCACCATTCATCGAGGCACGAATTCCATTCGTAGGTTCATTACCGAACATATGAGTCCAAATGTACAGGTTACAACTGAAGCTACCGAGCCAAAGCTACGGTTTAAACCTGGCCTCAAGTTCTCCAGACTAGCTTATCATAAAAACACATAATACATATCTCGAACCTCATTCATAGAATCACAAGCCGACGATGCACAACTGATAACGAGCGCTCATGTGCGCATACAAATGTGTAGAAGGAATTCAAAGAGTTATGTTTCAAGCTGAATAAATTTTGCACGATAGAATACAAGAAAGTGAAATTTTCCTAAGGGTTCTGCAGCCTCTCGAAGATAAGTACAAACGTCTCCATACCGATCCGCAAGACTCTACTAAACCCGCTCATAACTCGTGAGACGTATGTAACCTAGGCTCTGATACCAATCTGTCACGACCCAAACAAACCCCTGTCGTGATGGCGCCTATCGTGGAACTAGGCAAGCCGACTCATTTCCAAAACAAACCGATATTTTCATTTTAAAGATAATTTCAGTGCTATTTAACATAAAAACATTCGCAAAGGAGTTCAAATCAAAATAAAAGTGCGAAAGGAAAAGCCCGACATCAGGGTGTCACTAGTCATGAGCATCTACTACAATCTGTCTAACAATATCAAGGCTAACTCAGCCTGGAAAATAGCTAAATACAACTAGAGGAAGATAAGAGGGAGAAGAGCAGGGGCTGCGGTCACCAAGCAGCTACCTTGCTATCCCCGAGAAAATTTGCAACCAAAATAATCAACAACCGCTACCGTGTCCAGCTACACCTAGATCTGCACACAAGGTGCAGGGAGTAACGTGAGTGCACCAACTCAGTAAGTAACAATAATAAACCCAGTTCCAGTAAATGATTTAAAGATATATTTCAATAGTTTTCAAACAGAGGAAAAATGCAAAGGTGAGCAAAATGATGAAATCATAAACAGCCCCTCGGGCAAAACATCATTCATATACAGCCCCTCGGGCAAACCTCACAGTCACTCGTGCCACTCGGGCATACCTCACAATCACTCTTGCCACTCGAACACTCAACACTCAGCACTTGCACTCAATAGGTACCTGCGCTCACTGGGGTGTGTACAGAATCCGGAGGGGCTCCTTCAGCCCAAGCACTATAATCTGCATGGACAACTCACGTGCTATAATAATAAAGTATGATGAAGGCGTGTAACGACCCGACTTGTCATTTTTAGAATTTACGCCCATTCAGTGACTTAAGATTTCGAGCAGCCTCGCAATATGTATTATGACCCGTGTGTGTGGTCGAGTTTGAATTACGGATGATTCAGAGTGATTTGGGACATTTAGTCCCTGAGATGGAAGCTTAAGCCTTAGGATTTTTACCGTAGTTCGAACTGTGTGAAGACGACTTCGGAATAGAGTTTGGTCAGTTCCGTTAGCTCCGTTGGGTGATTTTGGACTTAGGAACGTGTTCGGACTGTGAATCTGAGGTCTGTAGCCAATTTAGGCTTGAAATAGCGAAAGCCGAATTTTTGGGAAGTTTGACCGGGGGTTGACTTTTTGATATCAGGGTTAAAATGCGATTCCGAGAGTTGGAACAACTCCATTATTTTATTTGTGACTTGCCTACAAAATTTGATGTCATTCCGGGTTGGTTTGATAGGTTTCGGCACGAGTTTTAGAAGTTGGAAGTTTGTAAAGTTCATAAGTTTGATTTGTGGTGCGATTTGTATTTTCGGCGTAATTTGATGTGATTTGAAACCTCGAACGAGTCTGTGTTATGTTAGGGGACTGGTTGGTATGATTGGAAGGAGGTCCCGAGGGGCTTGGGTGTGTTTTAGAGTGGTTGTGGACCAAATTGGAGATGTTTGGACTGCTGTTGCTGAAGTCTGGTTTCCTTCTTCGCGAACGCGAAGGGAGTCCCGTGTTCGCGAAGAGGTGTTTGAGGGGCTGATGATTTGCCCTTTGTGAACGTGAAGCTGTGAACGTGAACGCGAAGAAGGACCAGGGCAAGCCTTCGCGATCGTGGCCTAGGCAACGCGAACGCGAAGAAGAAAAGGAAGATAGGGGCCTGGGGTCATTTGGCCTTCGCGAACGTGAAGCTTGGAACGCGAACACAAAGGAGTTGGTCAGCTGGTCATCGCGAACGCGACGAGGACTTTGCGAACGCGAAGAGTAAATGATGGGGCAGAAGCAGTTGACTTCGCGAATGCGACCCGTGTCACGCGAACGCAAAGAAGGATTGGAGGCAGATTGATTTTTGACCTTCGCGAACGCGAAGGAATGGTCGCGAACGCAAAGAAGGTGTATCTGGGCAGAATTAAAAGTCCCATAAAAACGGGGGTTTGCGTTCATAACTCAAAATCAAATTGGGAGCTCGGTCGAAGGCGATTTTTAGAGAGATTCTTGCGTGGGTGTTTCGGGTAAGTGATTCTTATCCCGTTTTGATTAATTTCCATGATTATGTCTTTGAATCCATCATTTAATTAGGATTTAATGGAATAAAAATCAAGATTTTTGTAAAATCTTCCAAAAATGAAAATTTAAGATTTGGAGCTCAATTTGTTATTGGAATTCGATAAAATTGGTATGGTTGAACTCGTATCGGAATGGGTGTTCGGATTTCATGAAAATTATGTCAGGTTCCGAGAGGCGGGTCCCGCATTGACTTTTGTTGACTTTTTGGGGGGAAAAATTAAGTCGACGTATTATTATCCGAAATTGTTTCCGATGAATTTTAATGAAGTTATACAATTAATTTGGATAGATTTGAATGGGCCGGAGGTCAATTCTAGCAAGAAGGCTATTTTGGAATATCGGCCTAACTTCAAAAGGTAAGTGTCTTGCTTATCCTCGAGTGGGGGAAATTCCCCTTAGGCATTGAGTCTTATGTGCAACTTGGGTAATTGAAAACCATGTACGCGAGATGACGAGTACGTACTTAGTTTATATGTACAAATTTTATTGAGTTAAAGTCTTGAGCATATTGGGTAGTAAATTGGATAATTTTTGGCATATATTTAATCATCTACTTGTTGTGCCTAAACCCTTGTTGTTGACTCTGTCGTTATATGACAATGCGATGTGATTGTTATTTGATTATTTATGAAATTTCGTGAATTTGCTGGCTTGATAATTATTGAAATTTAATTTTATTTTGGATTTTTTCCTCTGCAAATAATTAATTAAATGAGCTTAAGAAGAGGTGTTTATATAATTATTGAAAATTTGAGCTTTTATGAAGACTTCGCTTTATGTTGAGTAATTTCTATCTCTATTGATTATTTTTTGGTGTTGTACACATTGTGTGGAGCATTTGGCTATTTGCTGTGAATTTAATTGACTTGGTTGTGGCCATTGGATAAATTATGATATGAATTAATTTTTTTTATGTCGTTGTGATAATTTTTCGTGTAAATTGTTGTGTTGTATGAGTTGTTATTTTGGGGAGATAAGGGTGGCATTTCACCGTTGATATTATGCGGTTATAAGGGTGGCATTTTACTGTTGTGTTTGTTGGCTATTGATATTATCTGGGCGGAGCAATAAGGGTGGCTATAGGAGCGAAAAGGGTGGCAATAGGAGCGATAAGGGTGGCTATTGTCGGGGACGATATATGATGATGTGGGGTTGTGGTGTTGACAATTTTTATGTGATGTTATGATTTTCTTGAGTTTATTTTTATACCTTGTGCAACTTGTCTTGTTGTTAGTAAATTTATAATAATCTGATTTATGTTGAACTTGGGAGCCTGTGGTTATTGCCAGGCGGTTTATGAAATGAAATGTGGGCACGAGGTGTCGTGAATTGTGATATGAAATGGGGATATTGGCACGTGAATTGTCCATACAGTTGAGATATGAAATGAGGGCACGAGATGCCGGGCAAATATGATGATTTAATTATGGGCACGAGGTGCCGTGAAAATATGAAAATGGGCCGAGACCCGTATTTACGAAAAATATGAAAATGGGGTGAGACCCGTATTTACGAAAAATATAAAAATGGGGTGAGACCCGTATTTACGAAAAATATGAAAATGGGCTGAGACCCGTATTTAAAAAAAAAATATGAAAATGGGTTGAGACCCGTATTTTGATGATTTTGAAATGAGGTGTCACATGATGACTTTTTAATTGAAAGAATTATATTCAAAATATTTATTTGGAAGGATTTTTACTTAGGAAGTATTATATAAACGAATTGTATTTTGAAAGATATTTATTTGAGAAAATTGTATTTGAAAAGATTTATTGAAAGAATTATATTTGAAAAATAATTATTTGAGAAAATTATATTTGAAAGAGAATTATCTGGAAGAACTATGTGAAAGACATTTATTTGAAGGGCTTGATTTAATTGGGTGTAATTGTGTTTATTAATTGTTGAGTGATATTAATGGTATTCTTGTTGTCTGTTGTGCATATCACTGGTTGTTTTATCCTGCCTTTATTATTATTATTATTTGTTTCCTATTATTTTAAATATCATATTGTACAGGTTATTAGACTAGTGAGTGTCTTGACTGTACCTCGTCTCTACTCCATTGAGGTTAGTCTTGATACTTAATGGGCACCGCTGTGGTGTGCTCACTCTACACTTCTGCACATGTTTGTGCAGAGCCAGGTACTGAAGATATCGTACTTGAGCAGAGTTAAAGCGCG
This sequence comes from Nicotiana tabacum, assembly GCF_000715075.1. NCBI lineage: Eukaryota > Viridiplantae > Streptophyta > Magnoliopsida > Solanales > Solanaceae > Nicotiana > Nicotiana tabacum. The sequence continues at coordinate 126,126,564 of NC_134102.1, read as the reverse complement.
ATCATAAGGATTCAAGGTAGAGCTGTTTGGCCGTCGCAGTCCCTTGGAGTCTTTTCATTTCATTGTACTGTTAATTTGTAATCTAACAGTATTGTATAATCGGTCCTCGTGATCATTCCATGTATTCAGTTAGAGTTCGTGACTTAGTACTACCGGTCTTGGGAGGTTGTGTATTGTAATTATTTCCGCTGTTAGATTAAAAGAAATGGCTTCGAAATGTAATGAAAATTGGCTTACCTAGTATTAGAGACTAGGTTCCATTACGACGCCTGTGGTGGGATTTTGGGTCGTGACAAGTTGGTATCAGAGCTCTAGGTTCATAGGTTCTACGAGTCACGAACGAGTCTAGTAGAGTCTTGCGGATCGGTACGGAGACGTCTGTACTTATCTTCGAGAGGCTACAGAACTGTTAGGAAACTTCTATTTCTTTCATTCCTGTCGTGCGGAATTTGTTGAATTTGGTATTTGAACCTTTGTATCTCCATTCTCTCACAGATGGTGAGGACTCGTACTACTGGGTTAGCTGAGCAGGCATCCGCACATACTGCTAGGGCTGCAAGAGGCCGGGGCCGAGGTAGAGGCCAAAGTAGAGGTCGAGGAAGGGCACGTGTTGCGACTAGAGCACCTGTCAGAACAACAGTTGAGGAGCCACTAGTAGCTCCAGTTGGGGAACAGGTACCAGAAGCACCTGTTGTTACCCCAGGACTTCAGGAGACTTTAGCACAGTTCCTGAGTATGTTTGGTACATTAACTCAGGCGGGATTGATCTCTGTTGCACCAAACATTCTGCAGATTGGGGGAGTAGCTCAGACTCCTACCACTACTCCAGAGCAGCAGGTACACATTGGTTAGGTTTCGGGTGTAGTACCGGTAGAACCTGTTATTCCGGTTCGGCCTGAGGTCTGGCCCGAGGCATCAGAAGAAGAACAAAAGAGACTTAAAAGGTTTAAGAAATATGATCCACCAATTTTTAGTGGTACAGCTACAGAGGATGCCTAAGGATTTTTGGAAAATTGTCACCGTATTCTCCGCACCATGGGTATTATAGAAGTGAGCGGAGTTTCCTTTACTACATTTCAACTGTCAGGCGCAGCGTATCGGTGGTGGCAAATCTATGAAGAAGGTCGACCAGCCGATGCCACACCACCAACTTGGGCTCAATTTTCGAAAATGTTCTTGAAAGAGTTTGTTCCCCAGACTCTCAGAGATGCGTGGTGCGCAGAGTTTGAACGGTTACGTCAGGGCACTATGACAGTGTCAGAATATGCTATCAGGTTCAGTGAGTTAGCCCGTCATGCACCTATCTTGGTTCCTACAATCAGAAAACGGGTTAGCAGATTCATTGAGGGGCTCGATTATGATATCAAAATATGCGTGGCTCGAGAATTGCAAACTGATGCTTCATTTCAGCAAGTAGTGGAGATTGCAAGGAAGATTGAGGGTTTTTTAGGCGAGGAAAGGGGGTCTAAGGAGGCCAAAAGGTCTCGAAGATCTAGAGGGTTCAATGGATTTTACTCTTCAGCTAGAACCCATTATAGCAGAGGCTCGAGCAGCCGGTCAGCTCAGTTCGCACATCAGATTACTCGGAGTGCTCCAGTTTACGGTGCACCACCAACACGAGATTCTTACAGTGGTTATTCCAGTTATCCGGCACAGACTCAGTACGAGCAGCCGCGACCTCTGAAGGGTTTTTATGAGTGTGGTGATACTAGGCGTATCATGAGAGATTGTCCTAGACTTGGGAGGGGTGGATTTCATCATAACACTCCAGCTACAAGCTTTATTCCAGTTGATTCTCCACATGCACAGTCAGTTAGAGGTGGAGGACAGACGGGTAGTGGGCGCCTAAGAGGTGGAGGCGCGACCCGTTGATTTGATCACTATGATTTGGTTGAGGCCAATACACCAGATGGTGTCGTTACAGGTACAATCCTGATTTTTATTATAAAAGGATATTTTCCTTAATTTGATTCGGTTCTGAATATTGAGGTGAATCCTCCTATTATGCTCCACTCATGGGCGAGCTTCATAAATTTATGACCCACTTATATATGTATCACTGTTAGGAGATTTAAAGATGTGAGCCCGTGTCTGACTGTACACCATTGAGGGATATAAGTCCAAAAGTAATTTTTATTATTCATTACAGTGAGTTTAATGTGTTTCGGAATAATTGATTCCAATATTTATGAATTATACGCCCTACCGGTATGAGGGTTCATTATATGTTGTGAAAATTGTTATGAAATATATTGAAAATAAGAAAGAAAGGAAAGTTGAAATTTCAGTGGGCACAATGTGTACTGGTGATTCGGATTTGAGGACGAGATCCTCGCATTTTTATATGATGTAAAATATTTAAACCGGGCTGCAAGCCGCGATGGAAGTTATATAAGGACGAGGTCCTTGTGGTGAAATATTTATGAGTTTAAGATTCTCCCTTGTGAAATTTAATTTGTGCAATAATATTAATAGGGAGTCATGCCTGTTAGGCTTATTTGATAATGCTTGTATATTTTTTGTTCATATTCATCCATTTTTGTGCTGTAAATATTGAGTTTTAGCCTATGATGTGAGTGCCCAGGTGACGTTAAATATGACTCATTAATCCAAGTAAGTAATCATGAGGTCTTCATGCCTTACGTTCTGTTGTCAGTATTGTGAAAATTTGAAACGAGGTGATGGTTAATATAAGATTAATTGATGATGTTGGAATTAATTATGAACAACTTTTAAGACTAGAGATGTGGTGATGAGCATACATATGATGTTCTTCATGTCCTAATATCATTATGATCAGGCAATGCTGAGATTAATGTTATTGATATATACCGTGTGATACTTTGTTGGGTTGTGGTTATGTTGTTAGGAGTTGTTTGGGTGTTACTCTAGCAGGTGGATAGGCCAAATTATAGGGGAGACTCTGTCAAAATTTCTGAAAAATTTGAGAGTTAGTAAAATTTGGGGGATTGAGATTTGCAAGGGAAGAAATAAATTATATTATGTGTTTGAGGGCGAATGATCCTAAGCGGGGAATAATGTAACACCCCAGAGAAAGTTTTGAATTACTTCAACACTATTGATATGTGCATAGGCACGAGTTGCTATAGCCAGTTGAGCCTAATACTGTGCGTTGTTGTGAGAAATCGGGCCTTTTTGAAAATATTAGAGCATAAGAGAATGTCCTTAAGGTTTTTAAGTATGGATAAAAGAAATAATCTCAATTGAGATGGTGTTGTCGGACCCGTGTTAAATTGCAGGAATGTAAAATCACTCACAAGTATGTGTGCAAGAATATACTCAGTAATTTAAAGTCCTCGGAAAGATTCTTAACATGTTCGAGGACGAACGTTTGTTTAAGAGGTGGAGAATGTAACGACCCGACTTGTCATTTTTAGAATTTACGCCCCATTCAGTGACTTAAGGTTTCGAGCAGCCTCGCAATATGTATTATGACCCGCGTGTGTGGTCGAGTTTTAATTACGGATGATTCGGAGTGATTTGGGACATTTAGTCCCTGAGATGGAAGCTTAAACCTTAGGATTTTTACCGTAGTCAGAACTGTGTGAAGATGACTCCAGAATAGAGTTCTATCAGTTCCGTTAGCTCCGTTGGGTGATTTTGAACTTAGGAACGTGTCTGGACTGTGAATCTGAGGTCTGTAGCCAATTTAGGCTTGAAATGACGAAAGTCGAATTTTTGGGAAGTTTGACCGGTGGGTTGACTTTTTGATATGCGATTCCGAGAGTAGGAACAACTCCGTTATGTTATTTGGGACTTGCCTGCAAAATTTGACGTCATTCCGGGTTGGTTTGATAGGTTTCGGTACGAGTTTTAGAAGTTGGAAGTTTTTGAAGTTCATAAGTTCGATTTGTGGTGCGATTTGTATTTTCGGCGTAATTTGATGTGATTTGAAACCTCGAACGAGTCCGTGTTATGTTAGGGGACTGGTTGGTATGATTGGACGAGGGTCCCGAGGGGCTCGGGTGTGTTTCGGACCAAATTGGAGCTGTTTGGACTGCTGTTGCTGAAGTCTGGTTTCTTTCTTCGCGAACGCGAAGGGAGTCCCGCGTTCGCGAAGAGGAGTTTGAGGGTCTGATGATTTGTCCTTCGCAAACGCGAAGTTGTGAACGCAAACGCGAAGAAGGAACAGGGCAAGCCTTTGCGATCGCAGCCCAGGCAATGCGAACGCGAAGAAGAAAAGGAAGATAGGGGCCTGGGGTTGTTTGGCCTTCGCGAACGCGAAGCTTGGAACGCGAACGCGAAGAGAAAATGATGGGGCAGAAGCAGTTGGCCTTTGCGAACGCGACGCTTGTCACGCGAACGCAAAGAAGGATTGGAGGCAGATGGATTTTTGGCCTTCGCGAACGCGAAGGAATGGCCGCGAACGCGAAGAAGGTGTATCTGGGCAGAATTAAAAGTCCCAAAAACGGAGGTTTGAGTTCATAACTCAAAATCAAATTGGGAGCTCGGTAGAAGGTGATTTTTAGAGAGATTCTTGCGTGGGTGTTTAGGGTAAGTGATTCTTATCCCGTTTTGATTAATTTCCATGATTATGTCTTTGAATCCATCATTTAATTCGGATTTAATGGAAGAAAAATCAAGATTTTTGTAAAATCTTCCAAAAACAAAAATTTAAGATTTGGAGGTCGATTTGTTATTGGAATTCGATAAAATTGGTATAGTTGAACTCGTATCGGGATGGGTGTTCGGATTTCATGAAAATTATGTCGGGTTTCGAGAGACGAGTCTCGCGTTGACTTTTGTTGACTTTTTGGAATAAATTTTTAAGTCGACGTATTATTATCCGGAATTGTTTCCGATGAATTTTAATGAAGTTATACAATTAATTTGGATAGATTTGAACGGTCCGGACGTCAATTCAAGCAAGAAGGCTATTTTGGAATATCGGCCTAACTTCAAGAGGTAAGTGTCTTGCTTAACCTCGAGTGGGGGAAATTTCCCTTAGGCATTGAGTCTTATGTGCAACTTGTGTAATTGAAAACCATGTACGCGAGGTGACGAGTACGTACTTGGTTTATATGTGCAAAATTTATTGAGTTAAAGTCTTGAGCATATTGGGTAGTAAATTGGATAATTGTTGGCATATATTTAATCATCTACTTGTTGTGCCTAAACCCTTGTTGTTGACTCTGTTGTTATATGATAATGTGATGTGATTGTTATTTGATTATTTATGAAATATCGTGAATTTGCTGGCTTGATAATTATTGGAATTTAATTTCATTTTGAATTTTGCCCTCTGCAAATAATTAATTAAATGAGTTTAAGAAGAGGTGTTTATATAATTATTGAAAATTTGATCTTTTATGAAGACTTTGCTTTATGTTGAGTAATTTCTATCTCTATTGATTGTTTTTGGGTGTTGTACACATTGTGTGGAGCATTTGGCTATTTGTTGTGAAATGAATTGATTTGGTTGTAGCTTTGAAATTTGGTTGTGGCCATTGGGCAAATTGTGATATGAATTGATTTTTTTTTATTGTTATAATTTCCCATGTAAATTGTTGTGTTGTGTGAGTTGTTATTTTGGGGAGATAATGGTGGCATTTCACCGTTGATATTATGTGGTTATAAGGGTGGCATTTCACTGTTGTATTTGTTGGCAATTAATATTGTCTGGGCGGAGCGATAAAGGTGGCTATATGAGCGATAAAGGTGGCAATAGGAGCGATAAGGGTGGCTATTGATATTGTCTGGGCGGAGCGATAAGGGTAGCTATAGGAGTGATAAGGGTGGCAATAGGAGCGATAAGGGCGGCTATTGTTAGGGACGATATATGATGATGTAGGGTTGTGGTGTTGACAATTTTCATGTGATGTTGTGATTTTCTTATGTTTATTTTTATACCTTGTGCAACTTGTCTTGTTGTTAGTAAATTGATAATAATCTGATTTATGTTGAACTTGGGAGCCTGTAGTTATTGCCAGGCGGTTTATGAAATGAAATGTGAGCATGAGGTGCCGTGAATTGTGATATGAAATGGGGATATTGGCACGTGAATTGTCCGTACAGTTGAGATATGAAATGAGGGCACGAGGTGCCGGAAAAATATGATGATTTAATTAAGGGCACGAGGTGCCGTGAAAATATGAAAATGGGCCGAGACCCGCAATTACGAAAAATATGAAAATGGGCTAAGACCCGTATTTACGAAAAATATGAAAATGGGGTGAGACCCGTATTTACGAAAAATATGAAAATGGGCTGAGACCCGTATTTAAAAAAAAATATGAAAATGGGTTGAGACCCGTATTTTGATGATTTTGAAATGAGGTGTCACATGGTGACTTTTTAATTGAAAGAATTATATTCAAAATATTTATTTGGAAGGATTTTTACTTAGGAAGTATTATATAAACGAATTGTATTTTGAAAGATATTTATTTGAGAAAGTTGTATTTGAAAAGATTTATTGAAAGAATTATATTTGAAAAATACTTATTTGAGAAAATTATATTTGAAAGAGAGTTATCTGGAAGAATTATGTGAAAGACTTTTATTTGAAGGGCTTGATTTAATTAGGTGTAATTGTGTTTATTAATTATTGAGTGATATTAATGGTATTCTTGTTGTCTGTTGTGCATATCACTGGTTGTTTTATCCTGCCTTTATTATTATTATTATTTGTTTCCTATTATTTTGAATATCATATTTCATAGGTTATTAGACTAGTGAGTGTCTTGACTGTACCTCATCTCTACTCCATTGAGGTTAGTCTTGATACTTACTGGGCACCGCTGTGGTGTGCTCACTCTACACTTCTGCACATTTTTGTGCAGAGCCAAGTACTGAAGATATCGGACTTGAGCAGAGTTAAAGCGCGATCATAAGGATTCAAGGTAGATCTGCTTGGCCGTCGCAGTCCCTTGGAGTCTTTTCATTTCATTGTACTGTTAATTTGTAATCAAATAGTATTGTATAATCGGTCCTCGTGATCATTCCATGTATTCAGTTAGAGTTCGTGACTCAGTACTACCAGTCTTGGGAGGTTGTGTATTGTAATTATTTTCGCTGTTAGATTTTTTAAAAAAATGGCTTCAAAATGTAATAGAAATCGGCTTACCTAGTCTTAGACACTAGCTGCCATCACGACGCATGTGGTGAGATTTTGGGTCGTGACAAGGCGGGCAGCCCCGATCCACATTCATCCTCACAATCAGTCCCTCGGCCGATATCAAACATGTTGCGGCATGCAGCCCGATCCCATAAATATGCAACATGCTGCGGCGTGCAGCCCGATCCCATAAATATCCAACATACTGCGGCGTGCAGCCCGATCCCATAAATATCCTCAAAAATTAGACCCTCGGCCTCACTCAGTCATAAACCTCTCAAGCCACTCAGGCATTTCAGTAAAACAGGGTGCTCCGCCCAAAACAATATTTATATGCATCAAAATAAAGTCATAAAACTGAGTTATGCAGTAGACAAGTATAACCATGACTGAGTATAGATTTTCAATCGAAAATAATGAGAGGATAGTAAGAAAAGGCCCCTAAGGGTCCAAACAACACTGGCACAAGGCCAAACATGGCATTCAACCCAATTTACAGAAACTCTTTCTAAAACATATAAGTATCATATAATTTCAACAAAGTATGCAACTTTACAATTGCTACGGGACAGACCAAGTCATAATCCCCAACAATGCACGCTCACACGCCCGTCACCTAGCATGTGCGTCACTAAAAATAGTAGAATGATACAAAATCCGGGGTTTCATACCCTCAGGACTAGATTTACAGTCGTTACTTTCCTCAAACCGGTCAAATATCTACCCCGTAATGCTCTTGTCTCTGGACTCGGCCTCCAAATACTTTAAATCTATTTACAATCAGTACAATACCATCAATATACGCTAATGGAATGAATTCCACAAGAAAAACTATCAAATTAGACCAAAGCCCGAAATTGGCTCAAACCCGGCCCCCGAGCCCACGTCTCGAAATCCGACAAAATTTACAAAATAGAAAGCTCATTCACTCACGAGTCTAACCATACCAAATTCATCAAAATCCGACATCGTTTGGTCCTTCAAATCCTTAAATTAAACTCTTAAAATTCCAAGCCCTAACCCCTCATTTTCACTAATTACAATGATTAAACAACGGAAAATCACCATGTATACAAGTATTATGGCTCAAGCAACTTACCTCACTGATAGCCCTTGAATCACCCTTCAAAAATCACTCCAAAAACTCCACAAACCGACTTGAAAATGGTGGAAATGAACCAAATTCGCGAAGTGTTCTATTTTTGATTTCTGCCCAGGTTTTCGCACCTGCGGGCTCTTTTTCCGCGCCTGCTGGACCGCACCTACGGTCAAGGTGCCGCATCCATGAACTCCACTTAATTCCCCAGCTTCCGCACCTGTGCTCCAGGCCTCGCACATGCAGGCTCACAGGTGCGGCCAAATCCTTAGCGCCTGCGCTCCAGCCTTGGCCTCACATTTTTCCGCATATGCGCAGCAAATTCTCGCGCCTGTGAAAGCGTACATGTGCGCTCATAATCCGCTTCTGCGAAGCCTGCCCAGCATCCCCCTTTCCGCATCTGCGCCCCAGGTTCCTCACCTGCGGGCTCGCATATACGATCTCCAACTCGCACTTGCACAACCTGCCTGGCCCAGCATTGCCCGCATTCGGCGACCGATGCCGAAACCAACAAAACCACGTCCGAATGACCTCAAATTTTGCACACACGTCACAAATGACGCTACGAACCCATTCCAACTTCCAGAATTCCATTCCGACCCCGATATCAAATTTTTCACTGCCGACCAAAAAATCGCCAAATTTTCAATTTCGCCAATTCAAGCTTAATTCTACCATGAACCTCCAAATCACAATTCGGATGCACTCCTAAGTCCAAAATCACCTAACGGAGCTAACGGAACCATCAAAATTCAAATCCGAGATCGTTTACATATAGGTCAACATCCGGTTGACTTTTCCAACTTAAGGTTCTAAATAAGAGACTAAGTGTCTCATTCCACTCCGAAACTACTCCGGGCCCGAACCAACTAACATGGTATATCATAATATAGCTTAAGAGCATAAATGAAATAGAAATGGAGGAAACAAGGCTATAACTACCTAAAAGACCGGCCGGGTCGTTACACAAGCGCACCCGCAGGTGCGAGCCCAGGCTCCGCAGGTGCGGAAATACTTGGGCAGTGGTTAAAATCGAAGGGCTTCGCGATTTTCGTCTTTTTTTGGACTTTACAACTCGGTTTAGGGAGATTTTTGCGAGCATTTTTGAGAGATTTCTCGAGGTAAGTCCCTTGTGCTTATTTTTGATCAATAATCATGCTTCCCCATGTATTTTCTCACCTAGTTAGTGTGTATTTAAGGTCGAAATTGGAAGTTGGAGGCTAGGGATTTGGGGAGTTGGATTGTGGATTTGGAGGACCATTTGGTATCGGATTTTAGTAAATTTGATATGGTTAGACTCGTGAGTGAATAGGCTTTCGGATTTTGTGACTTTTACCCGATTCTGAGACGTGGGCCCGTGTCGACTTTTTAGGGCGAATTTCGGAATTTTTGTTAAAGTATTGATTTAATTAATTAGATGAGTCTATTATTATTGTAATTATGATATGTAATTGCTTTTGTCTAGATTTGGGTCATTCAGAGCCAAATATTCGTAGAAGGGGCATTCTTACAGATTGATTGAGCTTGACTCGAGGTAAGTATCTTGACTAACCTTGTGTGGGGAAACTACCCCTTAGGATTTGAGTCATCTATGTTGATTGTAGTCTGTGTACGCGAGGTGACGAGGGCGTGCTCAGACTTATTTGTGGAAAGTTGGCCTTTTAGGGTTCTTATGTCCTTATTTTCACTGTGTATGATGTTGTATTTGATACGTTTGAATTCCTATTTGCTAGTTTCACTTCTACATGCTTTGATTAGAGATAATTGCTTTAGGATTCACTCTTACTATCTATTTGACCCTTATTTGACTTAACTAAAGATTTTACCTCTTCTATCGTCGTGCTATAATTTTCATAACTGCTTATATTTAATTGAAATCATTATTTTCTCATCCTATAATTGTTTAGTCTTAATTGGAGTTATGATTATCTTCCGCTGCTTATCCTTACTTGAATTGTTGAATATTCCTCGTAATTGCTCAACCTCAAAAGGAGTTTAGATAACCTATATCTTAGTTGACTTGCCATTATTTGGAACTATTTGACTCGTGTTGGCTTCTTATTGTTAACTTGAATATTGTGGAATTGTTGCTATATTTTTGTTTTGTTTTCCCTTGTTAAGTTGTTCTCCTTGTGCCTAGCATTCTTTACTGTGGTTATTCTTGTGAATGAGTTCTACCGTTCTTGTGATTTAAATTCTTGAGTTGATTGGCTCGTCGTACTTTGCATTTCTGTCATTGTTGCTTTTGTACTCATTGTGGTGATGTACGAGGTTTCTGTCGTGTTATAGTTGTTATCTCTGTTGTTTGCGCTGCATATTTAAATTGGGACTACGGACGTATTCCGGGAGATCCCCCAGCACTGCATATTTATTTTGGGATTACGGGATCGTATTCCAGTAGATTTTCCCTGTGGTTATATCTGTGTTCGGAGCTGCAAATCTTCCATGCTTTCCCCTGTGGTTATATCTGTATTCGGAGCTGCTAATCTTCCATTCTTAGGTGTCACAGGGTGACTTATACTCGAAGGATATTACTTGAAGAATTTATGTTTGAAAAGTATTTATCTTGAAGGAACTATGTTTGAAGATATTTATTTGAAAGGGTTATACTTGAAAAGTATTTATCTTGAAAGAACTATGTTTGAAGGCTAATTATTTGAAAATTTATATTTGAAAGGTTTTATCTTGAAAGAACTATGTTTGAAAGATATTTATTTGAAGGAAGTATATTTCAAAAATAATTTCTTATTGGAAAGAATTATATTCTAAAGACCTCAATTTAAAAACTTACGGGTGAAAGTTTACACTTGAAGGATTTGATTAATTTATTGGGGTTGTTGGCTGAGACCTGATGTGAAAACTATTGCAGCTGCTGAGTTACTACTTGCCTTTACTGTATTGTGATTTCTGGATTTGGGTTGTGTTTTCGTTCATTCTTCTGTGTCTTATTCTAGTATTCCGCTGATACTTCCTGTTTTTCCTTCCTTATTGTAGTTGCTATGTCGTTAGCCATATCGCGGGGTCCTTAGATAGATGTCATATTTTGTCATCCCTATACTTATGTTTGTTCAATTTATTAGACCAGTGGGTGTCTTTACTAGTCCCCTCACTACTTCACTAAGGTTAGTCTTGATACTTACTGGGCACCGCTGTGGTGTGCTCATGCTACTCTTCTGCACAATTTTTTGTTTTTATGCAGACCCAGATATTTGTTCATTAGCTAGCTGTGTGAACTGTCGCTGCGGAGACTCAAGGTAAACTTGCCGCTGCGTTCGCAAGTTTCAGAGTCATCTTCAAGTTTTCATTTTGCACTGTTTATTCTTATTCATAAGTAAGATCTATTCATAGTTGGTCAGTCCCCCACGGCAGGGCTTCTCGCTTTTCATGAATGTGTCTCCTGGACAGTTGTATTTAGAAGTTTTGTAGAAAACACTCTGTAGAGCTTATGACTTGTACTACCGATTTTAGGAATTGTAAGAGATTTCTATTTATTTTGTTAGATGTTAATTAAATAATGTTGTTTCAATTAATGTTAGGCTTACTTAGTCCCTAAGACTAGGTGCCATCACGATACCAAACAGAGAGAAAAATTGGGTCATGACAAATTCACAATATATTCATATATATCAATTAATATTAATTAAACAAAGAATATAATTTACACAAGTAATTCATGCTTTGAGTCCTAAACTACCCGTACTTTAGCATTAATAGTAGCTACGCACGGACTCTCGTCACCTCGTGCGTACATAGCCCCCGTAATTAGCAACAATTATTCAATTTAATCCCTATGGAGTAATTTCCCCCTCACAAGATTAGACAAGAGACTTACCTCGTCTCAAAGTCCACTTTCCGATTACCACGTCGCGTTGAATTCTCGATTCGACGCCGAAAATCCAAAACTATCCAAATATTATACAAAATAATTAATATATGCTAAATGATTCAAAATTTATCTATTAAATAAATTACCTTATCCAAAATGGTAAAATTCCTAAAATTCACCCCGGGCCCACGTGCTCGGATTCTAGAAATTTTTGGATGAAAACGTTACCCATAATCTCAAGAACTTAAATATATATGTTCTACCCAATTCCATAACTATTTTCGTGGTTAAAATCTTATTTTTATAAAAACTAGGTTTTTCATCTAAATCTTTGATTTCTAAGATTTACTAGTTATAATCTACCTATAATCTATGTATTTAACTCAAGGGGTGTGGAATTAACTTACATTTCAATTGCTAGTTGAAAACCCCTTCTCAAAAGCTCTGAAATCGCCCAACAATGGATGAAAAATAGAAAGAAATGGACTGAGTTTTCGTCCATTTTAAGGTTCTGCCCAGACAAGTTTTTTGCACCTGCGGAAGGAGTACCGCACATGCGGCTTTCGCACCTGCGAAAATTCCTCGCAGGTGCGCATTTTCCCTCTTTTCCTGGTTCCGCACGTGCGGAAGAAGAACTCGCTTCTGCGCAAGCGCAGGTGCGCCCATTCCTTCGCACCTGCACATCCCTATGCTTCTGCGCACAAGACCTTCGCACCTGTGCGTTCGTAGGTGCGCCAAATTACTCCGCATCTGCGATGGCTGGGAAGGCTCCTCTCTTTCGCACCTGTGATTGGTGGCTCGTACCTGCGGTTGTCCAAGCGCAGGTGCGATTATGACAGTAGCTAGGAGCTTCAGTCCTTGCTCAATTTCCCAAAATTGGTCGGAGCCTCATCCGGTTAACACTCGGGGATCCCCGGGGCTCCGCCCGAACATACCAACAGGTTTGAAATCATAAAACGGACTCGCTCGAACTCTCGGAATGCGTAAAACAACATCAAATCTAAGAATCATACCCTAAACCAAATTGATTCAAACTTAAGAATTTCAAGTTCTTCAATTTACTTCCAATGCGCCGAAATATACTTAAACTACTCGGAATGACACGAATATTTGTGTGCATGTCTTAAATCACTATACGGAACTATTCCCAAGCTCAAAATTCCAAACGGACTTCAATTACTCAAAATCCTATTCCAAACCAAATTTAAAGAATTTTAAACCTTCAAATAGTTGATTTTTACTATTAAGCGTCAAAACGCTCCTGGGTTATCCAAAACTCAATTCGGACATACGCCCAAGTCCAAAATCATCATACGAACCTATTGGAACCGTCAAATCTCGATTCCAGAGTCGTTTTCTCAAAATATTGACCGAAGTCAAACTTGTCCATTTAAAGTTAACTTAAGGAACCAAGTGTTCCGATTTCAACTCACACACTTCCAAATCCCGAACCATCCATCCCCGCGAGTCATAAATCATTAAAACACATACATGAAGTTTTATTTAGGGGAATGGGGTTCTAACAGTCAAAACAACCGGTTGGGTCGTTACATTCTCTCCCACTTAAATATACGTTCGTCCTCGAACGTGATAAGGACTGTTCCGGAGTTGTCCAAAATCACAGTTTAACACTTCGAGCACCTAACCGTGCTACCACACCCAATTGAGCATATTAGCTTGAGCCAATTTGAAGATTCTCCCCTTTATTTAGGCGATTAAGTCTTAGAGCCCAATTCTAACATCCAGAATTCTCCACCATGCCTATTTCCAACCTACGAACACCGTATCAATCACTACACGATGCACCAATACAGGGTTGCATACCTTGGTTGAATTTAGACCACGCACCGCACCATTCACATGATCATAATATCATCCTCCGATAACAATAGCCAAAATTTCACGAATCTGATGTTCACAACACACTTCATGATACCTATAATTCCTGTTCCAACTCTTGAACTGCTTCCACGATGGAAGAAATGTGTAGAAATTCATAACCAACTGCTGAGTCTACAAATTATTGAGTTTCTCCTTCTGACAAGAACTATTGCCTCATTATGGACCAAATAATGGTATTTGCTCTTTATTATACTTCATATAATCTGATCGTACTGATCCCAGATCCAATAACCTCGTCTCACTTAGTATAAGCTGCTCAGGCAATAAGCCACCTCATACATGACAAAAAGTCTCATATGACGCCACAATGAGCTAATAAGCTACGGACTCGATTACGATACATAAGGAAAATAGACTATGGAAACGATTACTCAACCCACGTGACTAATTAAATAACTGAAAAGGTGTCATGAACCTTCCTCAAAAAATGGGACACAAAAACACACAAAATAGAATATAGGGAACTGTACTCAACATCACATTATTGCATCGTGCAACCCGATCCACACATGATACCGTTGCGGTGTGCCACCCGATCCGCACAAAAAGAATCTATAAGAAAATACTTACCGAGCTAGAATGCTCATTACTTATAAAATATCCGAACATCGGACACAAGCACGCTAAGTGCATAATACCATCCTTGGAAGGACCGAGAGTGCCATACGCTACAAAACTCAAGCACAACTAAGGTGCGATATATGATCTGAATCTCAAGAGCCATCCTGCTCACATAACACCATCGCTATGCGGAACCTCAACACATAAGAAATTTATCAAGCCATTTCGCAACTCACATGACACAATATAGTATTACATGAAATAACCGATGACGAAACATCATCCAACGTCTGAATACTCCTCCATAGGGAGCGGTTATGCTGAAATGAACACATACAGCCTGATATAGAGCCCATATTCATATTCAAATCCATCCACAGACCTCAAGCCAATTCTGATCGCATCGTACTAGGCTAATAACCTTTCAAGTATCCATAATAACCCTTTTTCCCATAACATACAAGAATAGCCATCATAACCGGAACAATACTTCCACAGTCGACAACCAAATGAACCGAGCGCCCTCCAGGCATAAATTCTCGAATCAGCGATATTACCACAATCTTTATACTTGGTTTCAATCTTCACTCAATCAAGTGACTACATGTCACTCTTATACAATCTTTCCATGAGACAAGCTCCCACGACCTTCCGCACCAGGTAACAAGTCTGCACATCCATGCTACCGGTTACACTAATGATGTAAAGCATATCAAGAATCCACAAATCAATACACAAGGTCTCTTACACCTGACACCGACCTTAGATGATGCCAAAAACAATACCATATTACTTTAAACATCTAAATCCTTTTCCTGCTCATCCGAGCTCATGACATCCTTGTCAGCACCGAACCGAAATCTTGAATCCTCAACTTTCGAATTCCATGCTACTTAGTGCACTTAATCACGTAAATGGGCCGGAGTACAAGAATTCCATCATAACTCCCGAACCACTAATAGGGTGAACACTTCATTATATAGAAACCTTCTACTTAACTTATTTCAAGAGAACCATTGCAACACCTGACTGAATTCCCATATCCGCAGAAAATACCGGCCTCAAGTAGTGGTCTACACCACCATAACTCTTCTGGGATCCCTCTACACATAACATGTCATAATACTTGAATTTCTCCAAATAAAATCAATTACGGCGGCCGTCAAGCCTCGCACGTACCGCCACAATCACACACATAATTCAATGTGCTAAAGGAACTAATAATTGCCACCATCATGCCGATTCAACCATTGTTAGCCGACCCATCTTTTCTCAATTTATTCTCAACTTGCCTTAGAAATAATAATAGCTCCTTTCATTACATCATGAACTCAAATCTGTACTCATCCTGAGTGACCTTATTTCACGAGACCACGCTGTTTCAAAACCCACTAATCATCTCATATCCCTCCTTGTGCGCACTTTCACATCTTCAATTGGTACACCCATTCTGATACTTCTTTTATGAATCCGAAGTTATTTTCTTCCATTTCTCTATTGCTACACCACAACCTGAAGATAACGCAGAGTACTCCAAGCCCCGTTTCATAATATGCTGCAAAAGCTCGATACTCAACCATACTATAGACTCGAGATCCTTAGACACCACACTTTAAATTTTTGAATCCACTAGGACCGTTATTGAGAGTCACTTGCTCTGACTTGTTCCCAAACATGATCAATTCTAAGGCCCTTCTAGCACATGGACACTTTATCAAGGAAACATCTGACTATTTCACTTTCCTGTGCATTACATCTACACGAAGCATAAACTCTGAGTCTTCCAAAAACCTGAATATGAATTAATAAGGCCAAATATGGCACACATTCCCCAAATACTTTGCTCAAATTACCACTGATATTTTCTTTCCTTAGTTGCAATGACCTACCAATACACCGATAACCAGAAAGCGAACAAGTTGACACTACACAATCCAATCATAGACGGTGGGGCTCTCTCACTTAGCTTGAAGCTACAATTACAAAATTTTTGGAATCCACCGAGATTCTTTCTTCATTGTTGACATGATCCTGCACACGCAACTCGCCAAATTTTCTCGAAATCCTTTTATTAACCTTTAATAAATACTCCGAACCACTAGCCACATTTACATATTAAATCTCTTACCGGGTAGCCAGTAGAATTCTTCGCAGAAGCTTCGTCAATACCACGCAACCGCTAACCTGCTCACAGGAGATAACCTACCCGTGGAAATTACATGCCGACATATTCCAACGCCGCTACACTGGGTGCAAATACTACAAAATCAGTAGATCATCCTGAGTCCAAGCTCATTCACCAGCTGCATCAGTCCGTTCACTCCTCATGGACATCAGCTAAAGGTGCGACAATACATTCCAATCCAAAGTCATGTTGTATCCTTCTTCATATCAAGCAACTCTCTCATGTCACACCAAATCTTCCTCAATATAAAAATTAATATTCCAAATTAAGCCCGTAGACATAGTCACTGTCTACCATGAATCCCAAATCACTTCAAACTTTCCTCCAGCCGTGTAGTTATCCTACCACGTAACCCATATGCTACTTTGCCACTCTCCCACTTTGGTCAAACCCTTCTCCTTTAAGCAACTACTCGACTTCTGTTTTCTTACATTTGGCCTTCTAGGAACTTAACCACCACAAGACACCTTCCACATGTCCTTTCTCATCCTTCGCTGCCCAGTTGTTGCCTTACTAAAAATCCGTCTCTGTAGCACTTGAATCAATAGATCGTTACCAGCTTTAAACCTTTCTGACGATCATCCTTCTCGAGACATCAATACTAGGAATGCTGCTTCGATCCTGAATCACTGCATACCGCTATCTCTAACGATTGCTTCCCCTATACAAATTCCTAACACCCTGTCGTGAAGGCGAGTTGAAGAAAACCATAACACCGGCGAACCTTAACGCATTTTACAAGGCGATGACACCACATCAAAATTGAAAATTCTACCACACTCGAAAATATCAAGCTTCGTTACTCCATCAACCCCAAACCTGAACATTCATAGTCCGATTTCCTTTTCTCCACTGGAATTAAAACATGGAACCTCTGAATCATGTACTGAGAAAAACCTTTTTCCAAGTCGTTTACTGCCCTGACACGTAGACAGGCATTCTACCATTACATAAACACTATGCGATAACAACACATGAATCGTCATAACAATCAATGCCAAATCTCAAAACCTTAGGTAGTATTGGTACTGAACTGAAATGATAGAGCGGCCTTCCGTAAGGCGACGACAATAACCCAATTAATTACATGGGGAGAAGCATCTCACACTACATCTGTAGTACCATTAAGAATTTCCTCGATCCCCAATTTATAACAAGCGCTTCACGTCGCATAAGATTGAATAGGAAGGAAATGTAGGCATAAGCCTAAAAGGAATCGAATCGCACGATGAAGAATCAAAAAGGGAAGTATTTCTATCAGCCCTGTAGCCTCTTGAAGATAAGCACAGACGTCTCCGTACCGATCCGCAAGACTCTACTAGACTCGTTCATGACTCGTGAGACCTAAGTGAACCTAGTGATCTGATACCATGACAATTGTTATCCGATTTTGAGGGTAAATAGATAGAAAGGTGATGGACTTGCACCGTCCAATTAAACATTTCTGCCTGTGCACTTTTAACATAATAGAGACTACGAGGAACAAATCAATATAACATATTTGAATATTATTAGTATTTGAATATTGATTGCTCATGAAAAGTTTTGTTTGAGATTCTGTCTTTTATTTCATGAGATCAAGAAGTACTCATATTACTTTCTTTTTTCGCTATCGCTAATATTGTTTCTTTTACTATTTTCAAAGATTCTCGCTCGATTGAACGCATATAGCACATAACGAAACCTTAATTTCATTAATACTATGAGGTCTAATCTTCATCACAATATTTGTGGCTAAGCTCTTCACATTTTCCGCAAGATGTTTTATAAAGAGAGAGTAACGGGGTAACATATAAATTAGACTTTTAATATTTTATCGTATTTGAATAAATAAGTATTTATAATAAAATAAAAGTTGTTATAAATAGAATTATATTTAAGATGAATGTCTATATTTTAGAGAGATTTTAGGGTTTGTTACTTTGTGGCTAAGGTACTTTTTTCCTATAAATATAGGAGTTTAATTTTATTGTAATTAATCTCAAATCAATAAGAATTCTCTCTCTACTTTTCTCTTCAATACTCTTCTTCTTCTTTTATTGTTTTATAACATGTTATCCGCACAAGACTCTAACCAATTGAGTAGAGGCATCTGCTTTGGTCACCGAGCTTTGGGATACATGCATGGTGCTCAACTTCTATATAATATTAAGCATAATGATTGTCAATTGTTGTATGAACTTCCTTCATGAATAAATTCTGGAATGAAGGTAAGTATTTTACCTTACTTTTTTCTTTCAAGTTATTGAAATTCTATAATTTGATTTTAAATACAAGCAAAGATAATAAATTTTGATTATAACTCTAATAGAGTTCGTAAGAAATTATAACATCCGAAGTGATAAAATTTCTATGTCTTGCCATGATCATATTCATGTATGATTATGAGCAAAAGAAGTCAAAACTCATCCCATTGAATTTGCTTCATTCTCGTTCCCTTAAGAGAATGTGGTAGCAATATGTAATAAATTTCAAAGAAGATAAAATTATTACCGTGAAGGTATCAACGAATTTGGACGTGGCAATAGACGAAATTATGATCGTCATCATTATGGTAATGAGAATAATAAGGATTCTCAAAATAATCATTCACTCTGTAAAAGTAATGTTTGTCATCGATTTGACATGAGATTTTGTAAAACACATATAGATGATATGGTCCATTCAAAATGTGAATGTGACAACATGTGATTTATGAATACATAGTCATTCTTGAAAGAATATGAACGTGTTAGTGATAGAGAATATACCACACTCACCTCTAGAAGGAGGTTTGAGACGATATAAGAAAATAATGTCATTATTATGGCATGAATGATCATTGGTTACGTACCTATTGTACGTCAAAATACTTTGGCAATGTAATTATTAAAGGATAATAGTAATGCAACAAACAGATCTTGCATATAATTTTAACCATGACCATAATCCTATAACTTTCTCTTTGAAAGAGATATTCACCGTATGGATGTTGATGAATATGTGGTAGTACAAAATTAATTGAGAGCTCTGGAAGAGCCAATTATTACTATTTTGGAGGAATAAAATTAATTATCAATAAGGCATTATGTTGTAGTAAGTCTCAAAGAAACTTAATTGAGTTTCTAAAGTAGTCGCGAAAGCGGTTGGTTAAATTGAGACTATAAATAAATAAAAAATTTAATATCGTTTATTACTACAACTTGTAACGGGGTAATATGTATGTGAAAAGTTATCCACTTTATTCTTCAGTTTGTACTACACAAATAAAAGAATACCACAATAAAGTGGATGTTTATTGATATAAAAACTCATATCATAATAAACTTGGAGTTTATTGATAATTGCACACGTCATGGTGTAAACTTGAAGTTTATCAGTATTGATAATTTATTCAGTTGGCATAATTGGGTTAGCCATGTTAATTTAAGTATGATGTGCAAAAATAAAAGAGAATCCACATGGGTAAATATTAAAGAACTGGAAAGTTTTTTTACGAATTCTCTTATATTGCTTGTTCTCATTAATTAATAGACCAACTAAAATTGTGACTGAATCCCATGAATGCTAGAAATATCAAAGGTGAATATGGGCTCATTCACCTGCCATGTATACCACATAAGATGCATTTATGAGATGGTTATATGTAAAATTATTATTAACCCGTAACCTGGTGTTTGCGAGGTAAGTTGCTCAATAATTAAATTTAGAGCATAATTTTCAGATTTTCTATTCAAGAAGTTCATCTTGATAAGTTGGTTTACTCACAGTTGGTTTAGCAAAATGATTTATTGAGTGCCCCCACTTAATAACTAAACTATTGCTTATGAGAACAAAGTTATCTATATTAGTTTGATATACGTTATATACAAAAGTATATTACATTCTCCACTCACAAGTGGTTCAGGGTCGGGAATCAAATAATTTTATATTATTATTGTTGATGTGCGGTGTATATTTTGATTAACACTATAACGCACAAAGGTGGGTTTCCAAAGTTGAGGAAGCAAGTTAGTTTTTATAACATGAGGGGGAGACATAATAAACACATGAGAAAAAGTTACGTGAAATGAATTATCATTAGTACATTTAGATCCTCGAATAAGATAATATGAACTTGAAGTTCATAAAAAGATAATTCATCTGCAATATATTGCAAAGCATGCTAGACACATTTACTGACCCAAAAAAAGTAATTATATTCTCATTGCAAATACTCCTATTAGAATAATAAGTCCTAGAAGGACAAAATCTATGGTACGCTTAAAGCGTATAGACAAATTTGAATAGAATTGGTTTCATATGAAAGACATGAAAACACTTGAAAGTATAAAGCCAATGACGTGTGCAATCACTTTTATTTATCTTATATGTCTAGCATGACATGAAAACTTGACATGCATCTAAATTCTATTTATATGGCTTATTTGACTATACTTATATGACAATCCCTGAAGATTTAAATCGCTTAAAGCATATACAATTCTTAGTCCTGAAGTACCACATCCTAAGTGCAATTTGTGTGCATATGTATCTTGCTATAACTATAAGCATGATAATGTGATAGCGAGAATACCTCTATGGAGATATTGAATAGCCAATCCACGACTTTATATGAATACATTATATATCTATCAAAAATGATGATTTCAATTTGCTATATATTCATTCAAGTTAATATGACTGATTTATTTATATGGTTTTAACGAGGCACATTATCTGTTGAATAGACATTCAATGGGGAGTGTTATAAATAGAATTATATTTAGGCAGAATAGCCTGACAGACACCTGTACTTATACGTGTTTGTCATCCCGGTCCCTGTATTCAACAAAGTTTCATCCAGACACCTGAACTCAGTCAAAACATGTATTTTAAACCCCTCTTCGGCATTACGTGTTGGTCATTCGCCTGATGTGGAGAAAATATCATGTCCACATCAGATAAATTGATGCCACATCTTTATTTATTTAAATATTACTTTTTAAAAATATTTTAAATCCATCTCCATCTTCCTATGTTGTCGGCGATCCTTATCACCGGGAAACAACCGGAAAATCGGAGTCGCCTCATCATTTTGCTCTCGTTCCTCCTTTCTGAGCATAATCTTAAACACCAATTCATATACATAAAACTCTTCAATTTTGATAAAAAAAATTCTATCTTGCTTCATCTCCTTACTCTCACTATTTTAGGTAAAATTCATATCACCATAGTAATTTTAGAATTTATGGAGACACAAAAATGGGGCAACAACCAATGAGTAGAAAACAAAGAACTACATCCCTGGAAGTATTTCACTGCCGACCACTACAAAGCAAAACCAGATCGCTGGAAAATAATCACAAGCGGACTCCGCCACCTACTTTTCCATTCACCAGACTCCTTTGGAAAACCCATGGCCACCATGGACTGACGAACACGGTCGTAGATAAGTACAGATATCTCCATACCGATCCGCAAGTCTCTACTAAACTCGTTCGTGACTCGTAGAACCTATGAACCTAGAGCTCTAATACCAACTTGTCACGATCCAAAATCCCACCACAGGCGTCGTGATGGCACCTAGTCTCTAAGACTAGGTAAGCCGATTTCTATTACATTTTGAAGCCATTTTGTTTTTTAATTAAATAAGTAACCAAAACTAACAACAGAATAAATATGAATATACAACCTCCCAAGACTGGTAGTACTGAATCACGAACTCTAACTGAATACATGGAATGATCACGAGGACCGAATATACAATACTGTTTGATTAAAATTAACAGTACAATAAAATGAAAAGACTCCAAGGGACTGCGACGACCAAGCAGCTCTACCTTGAGTCCTTACGATCCTGTTTTAACTCTTCTCAAATCTGATGTCTCCAATACCTGGTTCTGGACAAAAATGTGTAGAAGTATAGTATGAGTACACCACGGTCGGTACCCAATAAGTATCAAGACTAACCTCAATGGAGTAGAGACGAGGTACAGTCAAGACACTCACTATTCTAATAACCTGTGCAATATAATATACAAAATAATAGGAAACAAATAATAATAAGGAAATGATAAAACAACCAGTGATATGTACAACAGACAACAAGAATACCATTAATATCACTCAACAATTAATAAACACAATTACACCGAATTAAATCAAGTCCTTCAAATAAATGTCTTTCACATATAATTCTTCGAGATAACTCTCTTTCAAATATAATTTTCTCAAATAATAATAATAATTTTTTTTCAAATATAATTCCTTCAATAAATCTTTTCAAATATAATTTTCTCAAATAAATATCTTTCAAATACAATTCTTTATTTTTTTCAAATATAATTCTTTCAATAAATCTTTTCAAATATAATTTCCTCAAATAAATATCTTTCAAATACAATTCTTTCATGATAAAAACCTTTCAAATATAAACTTTTCAAATAATTAGCCTTCAAACATAGTTCTTTCAAGATAAATATTTTTCAAGTATAACCCTTTCAAATAAATATCCTTCAAACATAATTCCTTCGAGATAAATACTTTTCAAATATAAACTTTTTAAATAATATCCTTCGAGTATAAGTTACCCTGTGATACCTAAGCATGGAAGATTAGCAGCTCCGAACACAGATATAACCACAGGGGAGTCTACCAGAATACCGTCCCGTAGTCCCGAATTAATTATGCAGTACGAGGGGATCTCCCGAAATACGTCCGTAGTCCCAAAATAAATATGCAGTGCTGGGGGATCTCCCGGAATACGTCCGTAGTCCCAAAATAAATATGCAAGACAGGGGATCTCCCGGAATACGTCCGTAATCCCAATTTAAATATGCAGTGCTGGGGGATCTCCCGGAATACGTCCGTAGTCCCAATTTAAATATGCAAGACAGGAGGATCTCCCGGAATACGTCCGTAGTCCCAATTTAAATAAGCAGTGCTGGGGGATCTCCCGGAATATATCCGTAGTCCCAATTTAAATATGCAGCGCAAACAACAGAGATAACAACTATAGCACGACAGAAACCTCGTACATCACCACAGCAAGTACAAAGGCAACAATGATAGAGATGCAAAGTACGGCGAACAAATCAACTCAAGAACTTAAATCACAAGAACGGTAGAACTCATTCACAAGGAATAACCACAGTAAAGAATGCTAGGCACAAGGAGAACAACTTAACAAGGGAAAACAAAACAAAATATAGCAACGATTTCACAATATTAAAGTCAACAATAAGAAGCCAACACGAGTCAAATAATTTTAAATAATGGCAAGTCAACTAGGATATAGGTTATCTAAACTCCTTTTGAGGGTGAGAAATTACGAGGAATATTCAAAAATTCAAGTAAGTAGTTAGGCACGACAATTAGTTGATTAAATATATACCAACAATTACCCAATTTACCACACAATATGCTCAGGACTTTAACTCGATAAACTTTACACATATAAGCCAAGTACGTACTCGTCACCTCGCGTAAATGGTTTTCAATCACACAAATTGCACATAAGACTCAATGCCTAGGGCTAATTCCCCCACTCGAGGTTAAGAAAGACACTTACCTCTTTGAAGTTATGCCGATATTCCAAAATTTCCTTCTTGCTTGAATTGACCTCCGGGCCGTTCAAATCTATCCAAATTTATTATATAACTTCATTAAAATTCATCGGAAACAATTCTGGATAATAATACGTCGACTTTAAAATTTATTCCAAAAAGTTAACACGGGGGCCGCCCCTCGGAACCCGACAAAATTTTTATGAAATCCAAACACCCATTCCGATACGAGTTAAACCATACCAATTTTATCGAATTCCAATAACAACTCGACCTCCAAATCTTAATTTTTCGTTTTCAAATCCCTAAGTTCAAACCTCCAATTTACACCTCAAAAACATGCAATCTAATCGGATTATTCGATGATAATTAAATATTATGGACTAGAAATGATCACAAGGGACTTACCTCAAGTTTTTTCGTGAAAACCTTGTTCAAACATCGCCCAACCCGAGCTTGAAATGCCCAAAAATGGCAAAAGCTCGGAACCCCTCTGTTTTGGTATTGCCCAGGGGTTTTCGCACCTGCGGTAAATTTTTTGCACCCGCGGTGCCTGTCCAGCCCATGAATTTTCCGCTTCTGCGAATCATTCCTCGCATCCCCGAGCTCGCACCTACGGCCCTTTTTCGCGCAGGTGCGATCACACCAGCAGCCCAGCTGCTTCAGCTCCTCCTCCAAATCCAAATTCGATCCGTTAAGCATCTGAAACTCACCTGATGCCCTTGGGAACCCGTCCGAATATACCAACAAGTTCTATAACATAACACGGACCTACTCGAGGCCTCAAATCATATCAAACAACATCAAAACGACGAATCGCACCTCAAATCAAAATCTATGAACTTTGAACTTTCAAATTCTATATCTTGTGCCGAAACATATCAAATCAATCCGGAATGACTTCAAATTTTGCACACAAGTCATAAATGACATAACGAAGCTATTCAAATTTTCAGAATAATATTTCGATCCCGATATCAAAAAGTCAACCCCCCAGTCAAACTTCCCAAATATTCAACTTTCGGCATTTCAAGTTTAATTCCACTATAGACCTCCAAATAATTTTTTCCGACACGCTCCTAAGTCCAAAATCACCATACGCTATTGACATCATCAAAATTTTATTCCGGAGTCGTTTTCTCAAAAGTCAACTCTCCGGTCAACTCTTTCTATTTAAGCTTCAAATTAAGGATTGTTCGTTTAATTAAATTCCAAATCTTTAGTAAATCAAACTCGACCACACCCGCAGGTCATAATACATATTGCTAAGTTGCTCGAGACCTTAAGTCATTGAACGGGGCGTAAATTCTTAAAACGACAAGTCGGGTCGTTACATTCTCCACCTCTTAAACAAACGTTCGTCCTCGGACGTGCTAAGAATCTTTCTGAGGACTTTAAATTACTGAGTATATTCTTGCAGACATACATGTGGGTGATTCTACATTCTCGCAATTTAACACGGGTCCGACAACACCATCTCAATTGAGATTATTTCTTTTCTCCATTCTTATAAGCTTTAGAGCAAAAATCCCTAACTCCCCATTCATTTCCAAAATACCTGATTTTACTTCGACGCACGGTATTGGTCTCAACTGGCTATAGCAACTCATGCCTATACACACATCAACTTTTCTAGGGTATTTCATTCTTTCCCGCTTAGGATCATTCGCCCTCAAACACACAACATAACTTATCTCTTCTTTCGCACATCTCAAGCCCCCAAAAAAAATAATTCTAACTCCCAAATTTTTTTAAAACAAATTTCGGCAGAGTCTCCCCTGTAATTGGGCCTATCCACCTGCCAGAGTAACACCCAAACAACTCCTAACAACATATCCACAACCCAACAAAATACCACAGGGTATATATCAATAACATTAATCTCGGCATCACAAGCACTTCATTACCATAATGATATCAGGACATGAAGTACATCATATGTATGCTCATCACCACATCTCTGGTCTTAAAAGCTGTTCATAATTAGTTCCAGCATTATCAATTAATCTCATATTAACCACCACCTCATTTCGAATTTTCACAATGCTGACAACGGAATGTGAGGCATGAAGACCTCATAATTACTTACTCGGATTAATGAGTCACATTTAACTCCACCTGGGCACTCACCTCATAGGCTAAAACTCAATATTTACAGCACGAAAATGGCTGAATATAAACAGAAAAAAAATACACAAGAATTATCAAATAAGCCTAACAGGCATGACTCCCTATTAATATTATTGTACAAATTAATTTCACAAAGAGATAATTTTAAACTCATAAATATTTCACCACAATGACCTCGTCCTTATATAACTTCGATCGCGGCTTGCATCCCAATTTAAATATTTCACATCATGTAAAAATGCAAGGATCTCATCCTCAAATCCGAATCACAATTATGTTGCTACATTGTGCCAACTGAAATTTTTAATTTCCTTTATTTCTTCCTTTCAATACATTTCATAAATAATTTTCACAACATATAATGAACCCTCATACCAGTAGGGCGTATAATTCATAAAAATTGGAATCAATTATTCTGAAACACATTAAACCCAATGTAATGAATAATAAAAATTATTTTTGGACTTATAGCCCTCAATGGTGTACAGAAATAAAATAACAGACACAGACTCACATCTTTAAATCTCCCAACAGGGATAAACATATAAGTGGGTCACAAATTTACGAAGCTCACCATAAGTGGAGCATAATAGGCGGACTCGCCTCATTATTCATAACCGAATCAAATTAAGGAAAATATCCTTTTATAATAAAAATCAGGATTGTACCTGCAACGACACCATCTGGTGTATTGGCCTTAGCCAAATCATAGTGATTAAATCAACGGGTCTGGCCTCCACGTCTTAGGCGCCCACTACCCGCCTGTCCTCCACCTCTAGCTAACTGTGCATGTGGAGTATCAACTGGAATAAAGCTTGTAGCTGGAGTGTTCTGATGAAATCCACCCCTCCCAAGTCTAGGACAATCTCTCATGATATGCCTAGTATCACCACACTAATAACAACCCCTCTAAGGTCGCGGCTGCTCGTACTGAGTCTGTGTCGGATAACTGGAATAACCACTATAAGAATCTTGTCGGTGGTGAACCGTACACTGGAGCACTCCGAGTAATCTGATGTGCGGACTGAGCTGACCGACTGCTCGAGCCTCCGCTATAATGGGTTATAGCTGAAGAGTAAAATTCTTTGAACCCTCCAGATCTTCCAGACATTTTGGCCTCCTTAGACTCCCTTTCCTCGCCTAAAACACCCTCAATCTTCCTTGCAATCTCCAATACTTGTTGAAATGAAGCATCAGTTTGCAATTCTTGAGCCATGCATATTTTAATATCATAATCGAGCCCCTCAATGAATCTACGGACCTGTTCTCTGATTGTAGGAACTAAGATAGGTGCATGATGGGCTAACTCACTGAACCTGATAGCATATTCTGACACTGTCATAGTTCCCGGACGTAACCGTCCAAACTCTGTGTGCCACGCATCTCTGAGAGTCTGGGGAACAAACTCTTTCAAGAACATTTCCGAAAATTGAGCCCAAGTTGGTGGTGTGGCATCGGCTGGTCTACCTTCTTCATAGATTTGCCACCACCGATACGCTGCGCCTAATAGTTGAAATGTACTAAAGGCAACTCCGCTCACATACGGTGACAATTTCCTAAAAATTCTTGGGCATCTTGTGTAGCTGTGCCACTGAAAGTTGGTGGATCATATTTCTTAAACCTTTCAAGTTGATGCCTCGGGCCTGACCTCAGGCTGAACTGAAATAACGGGTTGTTCCGGTACTACACCCAGAACCTGACTAACGTAAACCTGCTGCTCTGGAGTTGTGGTAGGAGTCTGAGCTACTCCCCCAATCTGCGGAATATTTTGGTAAAACAGAGATCAATCCCGCTTGAGTTAATATACCAAACATACTCAGGAACTGTGCCAAAGTCTCCTGAAGTTCGGGGGTAACAACAGGTGCTTCTTGTAATAACCCAACTGGTAGTTTTGACTTTTAGAACCCCATTCCCTTAAATAAAACTTTCCGTATGTGCTTTAATTATTTATAACTTGTGGGGATGGTTGGTTCGGGACTCGGATCAGTATTTTGACAGTTTTGGTAGGTCCGTATCGTGATTTAGGACTTGGGCATATGTCCGGAATCAAATTCCGAGGTCCCTAGCCCGAGTTATGGAATTTTGATAAAACAAATAAAAAGTTTAAGTTCAAATAGTGACCGGATATCGAATTACATGCAAATGACCCCGGAATAGAATTTTGATGATTCCAACAGCTCCGTATGGTGATTTTGGACTTAGGAGCATGATTGGAATTTTATTTGGAAGTCTGTAGTGAAATTAGGCTTGAAATGGCTAAAACAAGAATTTAAGTTTGGAAGTTTGACCTGGGAGTTGACTTTTTGATACCGGAGTCGGAATACAGTTTCGAAACTTTTCATAGCTCTGTTATGTTATTTATGACTTGTGTGCAAAATTTGAGGTCAATCGGAGTTGATTTGATAGGTTTCGACATCGAATGTAGAAGTTAGAAATTTTAAGTTTCATTAAGCTTGAATTGGAGCATAATTCGTGGTTTCAGCGTCGTTTTATGTGATTTGAGGTTTCGAATAAGTTCGTATGATGTTGTAGGACTTGTTGGTATATTTGGTTGAGGTCCCGAGGGTCTCGGGTGGATTCCGGGTGGTTAACGGATCGAATTTAGAATTTGAAGAAGAGTTGAGGCAGCTGATATCTGGTGTGATCGCGGGTGTGAAAAATCCACCGCGGGTGCAAAAAATCCATCGCGGGTGCGAAGCCGCGGATGCGAAACATCCATCGCGGATGCGAAACATCTATCGCGGGTGCGAAGCCGCGGATGCGAAAAATTCATCGCGGCTGCGAAAACTCCATCGCAGGTGCGAAGCTGCAGGTGCGAAAAATCCATCGCATGTGCGAAAAATCCATCGCGGGTGCGAAGCCGCAGGTGCAAAAAATTTTGCCGCGGGCGCGATGATCGCTGGGCAGTGAGTGTTTAAAGCGGGGATTTGAGCACTTTTGCTCATTTCTTCATTCTTGGACGATCTTGGGAGCTTCTTGAGAGGAGCATTCACCTATCAACTTGGAGGTAAGTTAATTCACACCTATTGCAAGTTAAATACATGGTTTATATATGGATTTAGACATGAAAATTTGTAGAAATTTAAAGTTTTGAAGAAAAACCTAGAAATTGGTATTTTTTATTTTTCACCACGGAAATGGTTATGGAATTGGATGGAAATTATATATTTGAGTTCTTGAGATTATGGGTAACGATTTCCTCCGAAAATTTCTGAAATTCGGGCACGTGGGCCCGGGGTGAATTTTAGGAATTTTACCATTTTGGATAAGGTAATTTATTTAATAGATAAATTTCGAATCATTTAGCATATATTAATTGTTTTGTATAATATTTGGATAGTTTCGGATTTTTCGGCGTCGAATCGAGAATTCAATGCGACGTGGTAATTGGAAAGTGGACTTTGAGACGAGATAAGTCTCTTGTCTAATCTTATGAGGGGGAAATTACCCCATAGGGATTAAATTGAATAATTGTTGCTAATTGCGGGGGCTACGTACGCACGAGGTGACGAGAGTCCGTGCGTAGCTACTATAAATGCTAAAGTCCGGGTAGTTTAGAACTCAAAGCATGAATTACTTGTGTAAATTGTATTCCTTGATTAATTAATATTAATTGATATATATGAATATATTGTGAATTGTTAGATAAAGATATTAAAGGATGGAAATTTCATATGCTTGATTTTCTGTTTAAATCAATTAATTATTAAAATAAATTATTCTCCTCCCGAATTTAACTCATAATAAATATACTCTCCATCCGGAGGTACATAACAAAATATCCTCCTTTCTTGTGGAGCGGGCCGAACACCTCGGCAGGATAGATGCATCTATGGATCGCGCCGCACGTCCCTCGGCAGTGTACACGACACTCTGGATCGGATCGTACGTCCTCGGCATAAATCGGGCTTAATAATAATAATTACACAATACCTTAATAGTTTATTTCAGCTTGTGAAGCTAATTGATAAATTGAAAATTTTTGAAATTTAATGAATTATTATTCCTGCTTGTTAAGGAATTATTATTCCTGTAAATAAGACGAATTGATAAATTAAAAAATTTATTTAAATTGAATTGCAGCTTATAAAGTTATTTGATAAATTAGAAGTTTTATTGAAATTGCACGATTTAATTAATAAATTGGAAAATTGTTGCATTTGAAGGATTCTTATTATTTCTGCTAATTGAATAAAATTATTGTTAATTCTGTGAACCATGCTGATTTGAATAATTATAATTTATTTTAATTATTATTATTGACCCATAGTGAGTATCAAAGTCGGCTATCTCATCTCTACCACTTCGAGATTAGGCTTGATACTTACTCGGTATACGTTGTTTCCGTACTCATACTGCACTTGCTGCATATTTTATTGTGCAGGTACATATATGTATAGGGGCCTTGTGGGCGCAGAGGTGTGGTCAATAATTGTGGGGACATGGGTGAACTGCATTCTATATTACGATCCGCAGCTAACAGAGTCTCTTTCAGAGTTATTATATTTTCCTATCTAATTTGTATTCTGGACAGATGTTGTATTTTATTTTTAATTCTCTAGTAAATGCTCATGCACTTGTGATACCGGGTTTTGGGAATGGTTGTGAATTGTTTAGAAATTTAGCTGCAAAAATATTTATCATTTACTCTATGAGTTTTATCTCTATAATTTTATTAAAGAAATTTTTTTTATTTCAAAAATACTAAAATGGGTAATTAAGTTAATTGATTATGGTTGGCTTGCCTGACAGTGGTGTCCGTCGCCATCACGGCTTTTTTTTTTTGAATTTTGGGTCGTGACAACATGGTATCATAGCACTAGGTTCACTTAGGTCTCACGAGTCATGAGCAACTCTAGTAGATTCTTGCGGATCGGTACGGAGACGTCTGTGCTTATCTTCGAGAGGCTACAGGGCTGTTAGGAATACTTCCCTTTTTGATTTCTCATCGTGCGATTCGATTCCTTTGAGGCTTATGCCTACATTTCCTTCCTATTCAATCTTTTGCGACGTGAAGCTCTTGTTATAAATTGGGGATCGAGGAAATTGTTAATGGTACTACAGATGCAATACATGATGCTTCTTCCTGTGTAATTAATTGAGCTATTGTCGTCGCCTTGCGAAAGGCCGTTGTCATTTCAAATTAAGTATCAGTACTACCTAAGGTTTTGAGATTTGGCATTGATTGTTATAACGATTCGTGCATTATTATCGCACAGTGTTTATATAATGGTAAATTGCTTGTCTATGTGTTAGGGCAGTAAACGACTTGAAAAAAGGTTTTCTCAGTACATGATTAAGAGGTTCCATGTTTTAATTTCAATGGAGAAAAGGCAATCGGACTATGAATGTTTAGGTTTGGGGTTGATGGAGTAACGAAGATTGATATTTTCGAGTGTGATAGAGTTCTCAATTTTGATGTGGTGTCATCGCCTTGTAAAATGCGTTAAGGATCGCCGGTGTTATAGTTTTCTTCAACTCGCCTTCACGACGGGGTGTTAGGAATTGGTATAGGGGAAGCAGTCGTTAGAGATCGCGGTGTGCAGTGATTCAGGATCGAAGCAGCGTTTCTAGTATTGATGTCTCGAGAAGGATGATCGTCAGAAAGGTTTAAAGCTGGTAACGAGCTATTGGTTCAAGTGCTACAGAGACGGATTTTAAGTTAAGGCAACAACTGGGCAGTGAAGGATGAGGAAGGACATGTGGAAGGTGCCTCGCAGTGGTTAGGTTCCGAAAAGGTCAAGTGAAAGAAAACAGAAGCAGAGTAGTTGCTTAAAGGAGATGGTTGACCAAAGTGGGAGAGTGGCAAGGTAGCACATGGGTTACGTGGTAGGATGATTACACGTCTTGAGGAACGTTTGGAGTGATTTGGGATGTAGAATGGACAGTGACTAGGTCTACGGACTTAAGTTGTAATATTAGCTGTTATATTGAGGAAGATTTGATACAACAGGAGGGAGTTGCTTGATATGAAGAAAGATACAACATGACTTTGGATTGGAATGTATTGCCGCACCTCTAGTTGACATCCATGAGGAGTGAACGGACTGGTGCAGCTGGTGAATAAGCTCGGACTCAAGATGATCTACTGATTTCATAGTAATTGCACTCAGTGCAGCGACGTTGGAATATGTCGGCATGTAATTTCCACATATGGGTTATCTCATGTGAGCAGGTTAGCGGTCGCGTGGTGTTGACAAAGCTTCTGCGAAGAATTTTACTGGCTACCCGGTAAGAGATTTAATATGTAAATGTGGCTAGTGGTTCGGAGTGTTTATTAAAGGTTAATAGAAGGATTTCGAGAAAATTTGGCGAGTTGCGTGTGCAGGATCATGTCAACGATGAAGAAAGAATCTCGATGGATTCCAGAATTTTGTAATTTCTAGCTTCAAGCTAAGTGGGAGAGCCCTACTGTCTATGATTGGATTGCGTAGTGTCAACTGGTGCGGTTTCTTGTTATCGGTATATTGGTGGGTCATTGCAACTAAGGAAAGAAAACATCAGTGGTAATTTGAGCAAAGTATTTGGGGAATATGTGCCATATTTGGCCTTATCAATTCATATTCAAGTTTTTGGAAGACTCAGAGTTTATGCTTCGTGTAGATGTAATGCACAGGAAAGTGAAACAGTCGGATGTTTCCTTGATAAAGTATCCATGTGCTAGCAGGGTCTTGGAATTGATCGTGTTTGGGAACAAGTCAGAGCAGTTGACTCTCAATAACGGTCCTAGTGGATTCAAAAATTTAAAGTGTGGTGTCTAAGGATCTCGAGTCTATAGTATGGTTGAGTATCGAGCTTTTGCAGCAGATTATGAAACGGGACTTGGAGTACTCTGCGTTATCTTCAGGTTGTGGTGTAGCATTAGAGAAACGGAAGAAAATAACTTCGGATTCATAAAAGAAGTATCAGAATGGGTGTACCAGTTGAAGATGTAAAAAGTGCGCACAAGAAGAGATATGAGATAATTAGTGGGTTTTGAAATAGCGTGGTCTCGTGAAATAAGGTCACTTGGGATGAGTGCGGATTTGAGTTCGTGATGTAATGAATGGAGCTATTATTATTTCTAAGGCAAGTTTAGGGTAAATTGAGAAAAGACGGATCGGCTAACAATGGTTGAATCGGCACGATGGTGGCAATGATCAGTTCCTTCAGCGCATTGAATTATCCATGTGATTTGTGACGGTACGTGCGAGGCTTGACGGCCACCGTAATTGATTTTATTTGGAGAAATTCAAGTATTATGACATGTTATGTGTAGAGGGATCCCAGAAGAGTTATGGTGGTTTAGACTACTACTTGAGGCCGATATTTTTTTACGGATATAGGAATTCAGTCACATGTTGCAATGGTTCTCTTGAAATGAGTTAAGAAGAAGGTTTCTATATGATGAAGTGTTTACCCTATTAGTGATTCGGGAGTTATGATGGAATTCTTGTACTCCTGCGTATTGGCGTGGTTAAGTGCACTAAGTAGCATGGGATTCAAAAGTTGAGGATTTAAGATTTCGGTTCGGTGTTGACAAGGATATCATGAGCTCGGATGAGCAGGAAAGGGATTTAGATGTTTAAAGTAAGATGGCATTGTTTTTGGCATCATCTAAGGTCGATGTCATGTGTAAGAGACCTTGTGTATTGATTTGTAGATTCTTGATATGCTTTACAATATTAGTGTAACCAGCAGCATGGATGTGCAGACTTGTTACCTGGTGCGAAAAGTCGTGGGAGCGTGTCTCACGAAAAGATTGTATAAGAGTGACATGTAGTCACTTGATTGAGTGAAGATTGAAACCAAGTATGAAGATTGTGGTAATATCGCTGATTCGAGAATTTATGCCTGGAGGGCGCTCGGTTCATTTGGTTGTGGACTGTGGAAGTTTGTTCCGATTATGATGGCTATTCTTGTGTGTTATGGGAAAACGGGTTATTATGGATCCTTGAAAGGTTATTAGCCTAGTACGGTGCGATCAGAATCGGCTTGAGGTCTGTGGATGGATTTAAATATGAATACGGGCTCTATATCAGGCCGGATATGTTCATTTCAGCATTAAAGCTCCCTATGGAGGAGTATTCAGACGTTGGATGTCGTTTCATCGTCGGTTATTTCATGTAATACTATATTGTGTCGTGTGAGTTATGAAACGGCTTGATAAAATTCTTATGTGTTGAGGTTCTGCGTAGCGATGGTGTTGTGTGAGCAGGATGGCTCTCGAGATTCAGATCATATATCGCACCTTAGTTGTGCTTGAGCTTTGTAGCGTATGGCGCTGTCGGTCTTTCCAGGGATGATATTATGCACTGAGCGTGCTTTTGTCCGATATTCGGATATTTTGTAGTAATGAGCATTCTAGCTCGGTAAGTATTTTCTTATAGATTCTTTTCGTGCGGATCGGGTGGCACGCCGCCACGGGTATGTTGTTTGGATCGGGTTGTACGCCGCAACGGTATCATGTGTGGATTGGGTTGCACACCTCAACAGTGTGATGTCGAGTACAGTCACCTATATTCTATTTTGTGTGTTTTGTGTCCCGTTTTCTGAGGAAGGTTCATGACACCTTTTCAGTTGTCTAATTAGTCATGTGGGTTGAGTAATCCTTTCCAGAGTTCGTTTTCCTTATGTATCGCAATTGAGTCCGTAGCTTATTAGCTAATTGTGGCGTCATATGAGGCTTTTTGATCGTGTCTGAGGTGGTTTATTGCCTGAGCAACTTATACTTGGTGAGACGAGATTATTGGATTCGGGATCAGTACGATCGGATTATATGGAGTGTAATAAAGAGCAAATACCATTTTTTGGTTATAATGAGGCAATGGTTCTTATCAGAAGGAGAAACTCAATAATTGTTGACTCGGCAGTTGGTTATGAATTTCTACACATTTCTTCCATCGTGGAAGCATTTCACGAGTTGGAACATGACTTATATGTATCATGAGGTGTGTTGTGAACATCAGATTCGTAGAATTTTGGCTATTGTTATCGGAGGATGTTATTATAGTCATGTGAATGATGTGGTGCATGGTCTAAATTCAGCAAAGGTATGCAATCCTGTATTGGTGCATCGTGTAGTGATTGATACGACATTCATAGGTTGGAAACAAGCATGGTGGAGAATTCTGGATGTTAGAATTGGGCTCTAAGGCTTATTTGCCTAAATAAAGGGGAGAATTTTCAGATTGGCTCGAGTTAATGTGCTCAACAGGGTGTGGTAGCATGGGTAGGTGCACGAGGTGTTAAACAGTAATTTTGGATAACTCCGGAACACTCCTTAGCACGTTCGAGGATGAACATATATTTAAGTGGGAGAGAATGTAACGACCCAACCGGTCATTTTGACTTTTAGAACCCCATTCCCTTAAATAAAACTTTTTGTATGTGCTTTAATGATTTATGACTTTTGGGGATGGTTGCGAGGCTGCGGATGCGAAAAATTCATCGCGGGTGCCAAAACTCCATCGCGGGTGCGAAGCCGCAGGTGCAAAAAAATTTTCCGCGAGTGCGATGATCGCTGGGCAGTGAGTGTTTAAAGCGGGGATTTGAGCATTTTTGCTCATTTCTTCATTCTTGGACGATCTTGGGAGCTTCTTGAGAGGAGCATTTACCTAGCAACTTGGAGGTAAGTTAATTCACACCTATTGCAAGTTAAATACATGGTTTATATATGGATTTAGACATGAAAATTTGTAGAAATTTGGAGTTTTGAAGAAAAACCTAGAAATTGGTATTTTTTATTTTTCACCACGGAAATGATTATGGAATTGGATGGAAATTATATATTTGAGTTCTTGAGATTATGGGTAACGATTCCCTCCAGAAATTTCCGAAATCCGGGCACGTGGGCCCGGGATGAATTTTATGAATTTTACCATTTTGGATAAGGTAATTTATTTAATAGATAAATTTCGAATCATTTAGCATATATTAATTATTTTGTATAATATTTGGATAGTTTCGGATTTTTCGGCGTCGAATCGAGAATTCAACGCGACGTGGTAATTGGAAAGTGGACTTTGAGACGAGGTAAGCCTCTTGTCTAATCTTGTGAGGGGGAAATTACCCCATAGGAATTAAATTGAATAATTGTTGCTAATTGCGGGGGCTATGTACGCACGAGATGACGAGAGTCCGTGCGTAGCTACTATAAATGCTAAAGTCCAGGTAGTTTAGAACTCAAAGCATGAATTACTTGTGTAAATTATATTCCTTGATTAATTAATATTAATTGATATATATGAATATATTGTGAATTGTTAGATAAAGATATTAAAAGATGAAAATTTTATATGCTTGATTTTCTGTTTAAATTAATTAATTGTTAAAAGAAATTATTTTTCCCCCGAATTTAACTCATAATAAATGTACTCTCCTTCCGGAGGTACATAAGAAAATGTCCTCCTTTCTTGTGGAGTGGGACGAACGCCTCGGCAGGATAGATGCATCTATGGATCACGTCGCACGTCCCTCGGCAGTGTACACGACACTCTGGATCGGGTCGTACGTCCTCGGCAGAAATCGTGCTTAATAATAATAATTACACAATACCTTAATAGTTTATTTCAGCTTGCGAAGCTAATTGATAAATTGAAAATCTTTGAAATTTAATGAATTATTATTCCTGTTTGTTAAGGAATTATTATTATTCCTGTAAATGAGACGAATTGATAAATTGAAAATTTTATTTAAATTGAATTGCAGCTTGTAAAGTTATTTGATAAATTGAAAGTTTTATTGAAATTGCACGATTTAATTAATAAATTGGAAAATTATTACATTTGAAGGATTCTTATTATTTCTGCTAATTGAATAAAATTATTGTTAACTCTGTGAACCATGCTGATTTGAATAATTATAATTTATTCCAATTATTATTATTGACCCATAGTGAGTGTCAAAGTCGGCTATCTCGTCTCTACCACTTCGAGATTAGGCTTGATACTTACTCGGTACACATTATTTTCGTACTCACACTACACTTGCTGCATATTTTATTATGCAGGTACATATATATATATATAGCGGCCTTGTGGGCGCATAGGTGTGGTCAATAATTGTGGGGACATGGGTGAGCTGCATTCTATATTACGATCCGCAGCTAACAAAGTCTCTTTTAGAGTTATTATATTTTCCTGTCTAATTTGTATTCTGGACAGATGCTGTATTTTATTTTTAATTTCCTAGTAAATGCTCATGCACTTGTGATACCGGATTTTGTGAATTGTTTAAAAATTTAGTTGCAAAAATATTTATCATTTACTCTATGAGTTTTATCTCTACAATTTTATTAAAGAAATATTTTTTATTTCAAAAATACTAAAATGGGTAATTAAGTTAATTGATTATGGTTGGCTTGCCTGACAGTGGTGTCCGGCACCATCACTGCTTTTTTTTGGATTTTGGGTCGTGACACTTCTGGTACCTGTCCCCCAACTGGAGCTACCGGTGGCTCCTCAACTGTTGTTCTGATAGGTGCTCTAGTCGTAGCACGTGCTCTTCCTCAGCCTCTATCTCGGTCCCGGCCTCTTGCAGCCCTAACATTATGTGCGGATACCTGCTCACCTAACCCAGTAGCACGTGTCCTCACCATCTGTGAGAGCATGGATATACAAAGGTTCAAATTCCAAATTCAACCTAGAGAAATGGAAATTTCCTAACAGTTCTGTAGCCTCTCAAAGATAAGTACAGACGTCTCCGTACCGATCCGCAAGACTCTACTAGACTCGTTCGTGACTCGTAGAACCTATGAACCTAGAGCTCTGATACCAACTTGTCACGATCCAAAATCCCACCACAGGCGTCGTGATGGCACCTAGTCTCTAAGACTAGGTAAGCCGATTTCTATTACTTTTTGAAGCCATTTTTTTTATTAAATAAATAATCAAAACTAACTAACAACGGAAATAATTACAATACACAACCTCCCAAGACTGGTAGTACTGAATCACGAACTCTAACTGAATACATGGAATGATCACGAGGACCGAATATACAATACTGTTTGATTAAAATTAACAGTATAATGAAATGAAAAGACTCCAAGGGACTGCGACGACCAAGCAGCTCTACCTTGAGTCCTTACGATACCGCTTTAACTCTTCTCAAATCCGATGTCTCCAATATCTGGCTCTGCACAAAAATATGTAAAAGTGTAGTATGAGTACACCACGGTCGGTACCCAGTAAGTATCAAGACTAACCTCAATGGAGTAGAGACGAGGTACAGTCAAGACACTCACTAATCTAATAATATGTGCAATATAATATACAAAATAATAGGAAATAAATAATAATAAGGGAATGATAAAACAACCAGTGATATGTACAACAGACAACAAGAATACCATTAATATCACTCAACAATTAATAAACACAATTACACCCAATTAAATCAAGTCCTTCAAATAAATGTCTTTCACATATAATTCTTCGAGATAACTCTCTTTTAAATATAATTTTCTCAAATAATAATAATTATTATTATTTTCAAATATAATTCTTTCAATAAATCTTTTCAAATATAATTTCCTCAAATAAATATCTTTCAAATACAATTCTTTATTTTTTTTAAAAATATAATTCTTTCAATAAATCTTTTCAAATATAATTTCCTCAAATAGATATCTTTCAAATACAATTCTTTCATGATAAAAACCTTTCAAATATAAACTTTTCAAATAATTAGTGTTCAAACATAGTTCTTTCAAGATAAATACTTTTCAAGTATAACCCCTTTCAAATAAATATCCTTCAAACATAGTTCCTTCAAGATAAATACTTTTCAAGTAATATCCTTCGAGTATCATGGAAGATTAGCAGCTCTGAACACATATATAACCACAGGGGAGTCTACCGGAACACCGTCCCGTAGTCCCGAATTAATTATACAGTACGAGGGAATCTCCCGGAATACGTCCGTAGTCTCAAAATAAATATGCAGTGTTAGGGGATCTCCCGGAATACGTCTGTAGTCCCAAAATAAATATGCAAGATAGGGGGATCTCCCGGAATACGTCCGTAGTCCCAATTTAAATATGCAGTGCTGGGGGATCTTTCGGAATACGTCCGTAGTCCCAAAATAAATATGCAAGACAAGGGGATCTCCCGGAATACGTCCGTAGTTCCAATTTATATATGCAGTGCTGGGAGATCTCCCGGAATACGTCCGTATTCCCAATTTAAATATGCAGTGCTGGGGGATCTCCCGAAATACGTTCGTAGTCCCAATTTAAATATGCAGCGCAAACAACAGAGATAACAACTATAACACGACAGAAATCTCGTACATCACCACAGCAAGTACAAAAGCAACAATGACAGAGATGCAAAGTACGGCGAACAAATCAACTCAAGAACTTAAATCACAAGAACGGTAGAACTCATTCACAAGGAATAACCACAGTAAAGAATGCTAGGCACAAGGAGAATAGCTTAACAAGGAAAAACAAAATAAAATGTAGCAACGATTCCACAATATTCAAGTCAACAATAAGAAGCCAACACGAGTCAAATAATTTTAAATAATGGCAAGTCAACAAGGATATAGGTTATCTAAACTCCTTTTGAGGTTGATAAATTACGAGGAATATTCAAAAATTCAAGTAAGTATTTAGGCACGATAATTAGTTGATTAAATATATACCAACAATTACCCAATTTACCACACAATATGCTCAGGACTTTAACTCGATAAACTTTACACATATAAGCCAAGTACGTACTCGTCACCTCGCGTAAATGGTTTTCAATCACACAAATTGCACATAAGACTCAATGCCTAAGGGGTAATTCCCCCACTCGAGGTTAACTAAGACACTTACCTCTTTGAAGTTATGCCGATATTCCAAAATCGCCTTCTTGCTTGAATTGACCTCCGGGCCGTTCAAATCTATCCAAATTTATTATATAACTTCATTAAAATTCATCGGAAATAATTCCGGATAATAATACGTCGACTTTAAAATTTATTCCAAAAAGTCAACGCGGGGCCCGCCCCTTGGAACCCGACAAAATTTTCATAAAATCCGAACACCCATTCCGATACGAGTTCAACTATACCAATTTTATCGAATTCCAATAACAACTCGACCTCCAAATCTTAATTTTTCGTTTTCAAATCCCTAAGTTCAAACCCCCGATTTACACCTCAAAAACATGTAATCTAATTGGATTATTCGATGATAATTCAATATTATGGACTAGAAATGATCACAAGGGACTTACCTCAAGTTTTCCCGTGAAAACCTTGCTCAAATATCGCCCAACCCGAGCTTGAAATGCCCAAAAATGGCAAAAGCTCGGAACCCCTCTGTTTTTGTATTGCCCAGGGTTTTTCGCACCCGCGGTGATTTCTTCGCACCTGCGGTAAATTTTTTGCACCCGCGGCTTTCACATCCGCGGCAAATTTTTCACACCCGCGGCCTTCGCATCTGCGGCGAATTTTCCGCACCCGCGGTGCTTGGCCAGCCCATGAATTTTCCGCTTCCGCGACTCATTTCTCGCATCCGCGAGCTCGCCCCTGTGGCCCTTTTTCGCGCAGGTGCGATCACACTAGCAACCCAGCTGCTTTAGCTCCTCCTCCAAATCCAAATTCGATCCGTTAAGCATCCGAAACTCACCCGATGCCCTCGGGACCCCGTCCGAACATACCAACAAGTTCCATAACATAACACGGACCTACTCGAGGCCTCAAATCATATCAAACAACATCAAAATGGCGAATCACACCTCAAATCAAAATCTATGAACTTTGAACTTTCAAATTCTATATCTTGTGTCGAAACATATCAAATTAATCCGGAATGACTTCAAATTTTGCACACAAGTCATAAATGACATAACGAAGCTATTTAAATTTTCAGAATAATATTTCGACCCCGATATCAAAAAGTCAACCCCCGGTCAAACTTTCCAAAAATTTAACTTTCGGCATTTCAAGCTTAATTCTACTACATACCTCCAATTAATTTTTTCCGACATACTCCTAAGTCCAAAATCACCATACGGAGCTATTGACATCATCAAAATTTTATCCCAGAGTCGTTTTCTCAAAAGTCAACTCTCCGGTCAACTCTTTCCATTTAAGCTTCAAATTAAGGATTGTTCGTTTAATTGAATTCCAAATCTTTAGTAAATCAAACTCGACCAGGTCATAATACATATTGCGAAGCTGCTCGAGACCTTAAGTCATTGAACGGGGCGTAAATTCTTAAAACGACAAGTCGGGTCGTTACAATACTGTACTTTTAATTTTACTGCTGACTATCCACAAAGGGCAGAGGTGAGGGAGGGGGAGGGGTCGGAAGGGGGTTACGATAGGAAAGAAGGGGGAGAATAAGATGGGGAAAACATGGGACAAATAAGGCTGAAGGGGTAGGGATGCTTGGGCTGGGAAATAATTTTACTCTTTTTCTTTTTATGGTTATTTTTTATTATTCTTAATATTTTTAAATTAAAATTAATATATCCACTCTCCTTTTTAGAGCGTATAGCCACTCATTTTTCTGACTCAGCAAAATGAATGACACATAAGTTCAGTCAATGGTCACAGGGGTTTAAAATATATGTTTTGACTGAGTTTAGGTATCTGGATGAAACTTCGTTGAATACAGGGACCGGGATGACAAACAAGAACAAGTACAGGTGTTTGTCAGGCTATTCTGCCTTATATTTAAGGTGAATGTTTATATTTTAGAGAGATTTTAGGGTTTGTTACTTTGTGACTAAGGTACTTTTTTCCTATAAATAGAGTAGTTTTATTTTATTATAATTAATCTCAAATCAATAAGAATTTTCTCTCTACTTTTCATACTCTTCTTCTTATTTTATTGTTTTATAACAAAAGCAATTTAATCCTCCATATAAAATGGTGTCATATGGATAAACACTAAAAGCAGTATTTTATCAACCAAAAAAATAAAAATTGGAAACAAATTATAAAATAAACCCTTTTTTTCCTAGGCCTTACCATATTATCCCATAGTCCAAAATCCAAATAGACCTAAAAACCAAAGGTCTAAAAATGACCAAATCACCAAAAATACTCGCACCTCAAAACTCTTTCATTATCCCC
This sequence comes from Nicotiana tabacum, assembly GCF_000715075.1. NCBI lineage: Eukaryota > Viridiplantae > Streptophyta > Magnoliopsida > Solanales > Solanaceae > Nicotiana > Nicotiana tabacum. The sequence continues at coordinate 126,084,201 of NC_134102.1, read as the reverse complement.
ACCCCTCCTTAAGTCCTATCCAAACCAATATAAACCAGTAGTAGTATATAGAAATATAAACACAAACACTAAACCAGAAAACAGAGTAGGAGGAGAAAAATGGCAGCAGAATCAGTGACAAGAATGTCATCTGCTGCTTCTTCACTCTGCAACTTTAATGGGTCTCAAAGACCCGTGCCCATATCCAACCGGGTCAGTTCTTCTTCTCGGAGGAATCGATGTGTTAAAGTACAGTCCCTTGCTTCTGAATTCCTTGGAAGCTTCAAACTGTGCTCTGTTTCTGCTTCTAGAAGCTCAAGATTAAGTCAAAAGCCCAAAAAGTATGGCTTTTCTGTCTTTGCTATGGCCGCCGCTGAAGGTATTAATTTTCATCCTCTTTTCTTTTCTTCACTCTTTCAATGTTATATACTTAAATTTTCTTTGTTTCTCTTTTGGGTTTTAATTGGAAATTTCAATTCTTTTTCTTAAGGTTTCAACTATTTTGATTTTTTGGTGTAAATTTTAGATGGATAACTTGTAAAGATAACTTGTTTTTTTTTTTTCGGAGGGGGGGCGCTTACCTACTATAATAGTTGAGGTGCGCGAGAGTTGGCCTAGACACCAGCATTATATTATTAAAATGAATAAAAAGTCTAATTATGAATGAATGGATACAGAATATTTATCTAGTTGACTCCATCAGATTTAAATTGAGACATAGTTGATTGATTGATTGATTGAATTTGAGAAAATGAGATGGTTTTATTTTATGTAACTGGCTTAGACCGTAGTTACTGATTTCTATAATTTGAAACTTGATTAGGATTGAAAACATAATAAATTGGAGCGAATGGGCTCGAGAAAAGAAAGGTCATATTTGGGGAGAATAAAGGGCGTTTGGTTTGAGGATTGATGAACAAGAAGGAAAATGAAACAATTTGATTTTGGAACATGGAAAAGGAAACAAAGGTTGAACCTTTAGTCTGGATAACTGTAAAATGTATTACTTAATTTTTGAAGGTGTCTACTTGGAGTTCCAAATTGTGGAGTTTCTTACTTAAAGTTCAAACTCATGGAGAATGGTGATATCCTCTATTTAGTGCATTCCAAGAAAAAATGTATTGAGCTTTAAGAATTTATTTTGATGTCAGCTTCTTTGATATGTTCTTTTTCCAAAAGAAGGTTGATGATTGAAAATATCTAAGACACTTCTTTTAGATTTATGGTTTACCAATCACAGTCTAATCAAACACTAAGTCTTAGGAGATAGATGTTATACAGGGTTCTTTTTTGTCTGGACAGTGTATTGGTAACTCAATCCTGGAACAGAAACTCATGTGCTGCTCCTTTTTATTTTTCTGCAGAGGGGAAGAGAACAGTGCCTTTGAAGGACTACCGCAATATAGGAATTATGGCTCATATAGATGCAGGGAAGACAACTACAACTGAACGTGTCCTTTACTATACTGGCAGAAACTATAAAATTGGTGAAGTGCATGAGGGGACAGCCACTATGGACTGGATGGAGCAAGAGCAAGAGAGGGGGATTACAATTACTTCTGCTGCTACTACCACGTTCTGGAACAAGCATCGTATCAACATAATTGATACTCCTGGTCATGTGGACTTCACTCTTGAAGTAGAGCGTGCCCTTAGGGTTTTAGATGGTGCCATATGCTTGTTTGACAGTGTTGCTGGTGTGGAACCTCAATCGGAAACTGTTTGGAGACAAGCTGATAAGTATGGAGTCCCAAGGATATGTTTCGTTAATAAGATGGATCGTCTTGGAGCAAATTTCTTCCGAACAAGAGACATGATAGTATCAAACTTGGGTGCTAAACCACTTGTAATTCAGATTCCAATCGGCGCAGAGGATAACTTCAAAGGATTAGTTGATCTTGTGAAGATGAAAGCTATTGTTTGGTCCGGAGAAGAATTAGGAGCAAAGTTTTCCTATGAGGATATTCCCGCTGATCTTCAAGAGCTGGCTGAGGAATATAGGGCACTGATGATTGAGACTATAGTTGAATTGGATGATGATGCTATGGAGAACTACTTGGAAGGAGTTGAACCTGACGAGGAAACCATTAAAAAGTTGATCAGGAAGGGAACTATCGGTGGCAGTTTTGTCCCAGTCTTGTGTGGCTCAGCTTTCAAGAACAAGGGGGTTCAGCCGCTTCTCGATGCAGTTGTGGATTATTTGCCTTCTCCAGTTGACTTGCCTGCAATGCAAGGAACCGACCCTGGCAACCCAGAAGTGACCATTGAGAGGGCCGCAAGTGATGATGAACCGTTTGCTGGTTTGGCATTTAAGATCATGAATGATCCTTTTGTGGGGTCTCTCACATTCGTCAGGGTATATTCAGGAAAGCTTAGTGCAGGATCATATGTTGTGAATGCAAACAAAGGCAGGAAGGAGAGAATTGGCAGACTTCTTGAAATGCATGCTAACAGCAGAGAGGATATAAAGACAGCGTTAACTGGTGATATCGTCGCTCTTGCTGGATTGAAAGATACAATTACAGGAGAGACATTGGCTGATCCCGACAAGCCTGTTGTCCTTGAACGCATGGATTTCCCAGATCCTGTTATAAAGGTTGCAATTGAACCCAAGACCAAAGCAGACATTGATAAGATGGCGACAGGCTTAATTAAACTGGCTCAAGAGGATCCATCTTTCCATTTTTCACGGGATGAGGAGATTAACCAGACAGTTATCGAGGGAATGGGAGAATTACATCTTGAGATCATTGTTGATAGACTCAAAAGGGAATTTAAGGTATGTATCTGAAAACCCCTGTCAAACCCAACAAAAACCCCCCACAAAGAAAGAAGGAAAAAAAACTACTTTTTCTCCTATTATGATCAGAAGAATTTCCATTGCAGTTGCTACTTTCGCTATTACTCTTATTTACTGCTTAAACTGATATCTGATAAGAGAAAATTGTATGGATATACGCAAAATGCTTGCTTAACAGACTCCCAAGCAGAAAGTTATTGCCTAGGATATTTGCAAAAATGTCTCTCTCGTGTCTTTGATTTTCTCATAAAAATTACTGCTAAATATAATGCCTATTTTGATCACTTGGCTATCTTTGCCTACCATTCTTATTTTCAGTAGTTTGCCTTGTAGAATTGAAAATATCTGATTTCTTACATTTAGTAACTTGGTGTTGCTTGCTCATTGACAGGTGGAAGCTAATGTTGGAGCTCCACAAGTAAACTACCGCGAGAGTATTTCCAAGATCTCAGAAGTGAAATACGTCCACAAGAAACAGTCTGGTGGGTCAGGACAGTTTGCTGATATCACAGTAAGGTTTGAACCCATGGAAACAGGTGGTGGATATGAATTCAAGAGTGAAATCAAGGGAGGTGCAGTGCCAAAAGAATATATTCCAGGTGTTATGAAGGGATTAGAAGAATGCATGAGTAACGGGGTACTGGCGGGATTTCCCGTTGTTGATGTTCGTGCAGTGCTAGTAGATGGCTCTTACCATGACGTGGATTCAAGTGTTTTGGCATTCCAGCTGGCTGCTAGGGGAGCTTTTAGGGAAGGGATGAGAAAAGCTAGTCCACAATTGCTAGAACCGATAATGAAAGTTGAAGTAGTTACACCAGAAGAACATCTAGGAGATGTGATTGGTGACCTTAACTCAAGGAGAGGCCAGATCAACAGCTTTGGAGATAAACCTGGAGGTCTCAAGGTATGAATAGCGGAATCCTTTCATCGATCTTCTTGTTATACTAAGTTTTCCACCCTTCCAACTGCACTTTTTGGGTGTGTTTGGTATGAAGGAAAATGTTTTCCATGAAAAATATTTTCCTAGAAAATGTTTTCATCCTTGTTTGGTTGGTGAGTGGAAAACTTTCCGGAAAATATTTTCTAGGATACCAAACACACCCTTTGTTGAGTGACAATTGGAGATCCATAGTCTTAACACAGTAATCGAGCATATCATAGTATATGAATTAAGTCGACCAGTGTTTTATCCATTCTGATTTATACGGCTCTCTTTCCTTTTTGAAGATATGCAAGGTAGGTAGCTTTATCTATCTTAAAAAGGACCTCTTAGAGGGACTGTAACATGTCCTATTTTACCATTATGAACAATAAACATAAGTTGTGTGCATGTGATAAATTACTGTTTCTCTGGAAAATAATATGGAGTATGAATTTTCTCTGATGGATCTAATTTAATTGGTGCAGGTGGTTGATGCTTTGGTTCCATTAGCAGAGATGTTCAATTATGTTAGTACCTTGCGAGGAATGACAAAAGGGCGTGCGTCATATGTCATGCAATTAGCCAACTTTGATGTTGTTCCCCAACACATTCAAAACCAGCTTGCCAAAAAGGAGGAAACAGCAGCTGCTTAATCAGTTAGCTTCCAGATTTTGGATCCAAGAACTTAAAAATAGGTATTTACTCGATGAAAATGTCAAGGCGTGCACGATATTCTTTTTGTACCAGTATTAAAGACTGATGGAGAATAGTTGATATTGGTTATAGGTTTGAGCTTATAAAGGATTTTTCTAATCTGGTCGAATTCTGTAAGCTTAGTCTCTGAGGGGGAAAAAGAAGGAATGGCAACAGTGTAAATGCATTTAAGGTATATCTCATCCAAAGAAACTTCAATTGAGTATGTCCTGGTTGTGGGATTCAACTTACTATATGAACAGATTTTTGCCTGTAACAATTTAATGCTGTCTCGTGGGATCTTAGTGTAACATCTGATGGTTGAGTTGTTTAATTTACGTTTGTTTTTAAGTTGCAATCTCTTTATAATATAGAGGTCCAAAATAAGCAGAGTAGTCTAATGTTGTAACCCTAATAAGTAGGTTTATGCATGAGTGCGAGTGTGGTTCCATTAATTTTTTTGCTGATTTACATTTTGTTTAGGTCTCGTTATAGTAACATAGGCACCACTACCATACAGTAAGTAACGCGTTCAGCTAAGATTAAATTAGTCAAAGTTAAAATCATAAATGTGCCTCTGCTATTGCACCTGTCAACATAGTATTCTGTAATTCTTTTTTTAACTGAACTGTTCCTTTAACCTTTTGGAAACATTTATTTTTTTCTTTCTTTCTTGCAAGAGCACTTACTTGATATTGTGATTTGAGGATATCTCCCTTTTAATATTAATAATACAGATATGGAAAAATTTAGCAGCAGAACATCGGATTGGAGAAAAAAGATTAATGCTGTGACAGTAAGTGTACGCCAACCCCAAAAAAGATAAGTCATCGCGTATTTTAAAAACAAATCTAGTTAGGTATCTGTTACATCAACAACAATAAGATACCCAGTATTATCCCACACTGTGGGGTCTGGGGAGGGTAGTTTGTACGCAGACCTCACCCCTACCTTGTGAGGATAGAGAGGTTGTTTCCAATAGACCTTCGGCTCAAGAAAGTATAAGCACCACATTAATGAAAATATAGACAAGAAGGGATAACACCAAAAAGGCATATAAAAGCAGAATAAAAACAACAAGATAGTAAGGTGATCAACAATGAAAGAAAACAACGGTTAGTCATAAAAGCCTACTACCAACAGAAAGGGAGACTGCGTGCTAATACTACTGTTATGAACACTCTAGACTACCTACCCTACTACCCTAATCCTCGACCTCCATACCTTCCTATCAAGGGTCATGTCCTCGGTCAGCTGAAGCTGTGCCATGTCTTGCCTAATCACCTCTCCCCACCTCTTCTTCGGCCTACCCCTACCTCTCTATAGGCCCTCCAATGTCAACCTCTTACACCTCCTCATCGGGGCGTCTGTGCTCCTCCTCCTCACATCACCAAACCACCTAAGTCACACTTCCCGTATCTTGTCCTCAATAGGGGTCACACCCACCTTGTCGCGAATAACCTCATTCCTAATCATATCTAACCTGGTGTGCCCGCACATCCATCTCAACATCTTCATCTCTGCTACCTTCATCTTCTGGACATGAGCGATTTTGACTGGCCAACACTCCGCCCCATACAACATAGTCGGTCTGACCACCACTCTGTAGAACTTACCTTTAAATTTCGGTGGCACATTCTTGTCACACAAAACACCGGAAGCGAATCTCCATTTCATCCATCCCGCCCCAATACGATGTGTGACATCTTCATCAATCTCCCCATCCCCCTGAATAATAGACCCAAGTTACTTAAAACTTCCTCTCTTAGGGATGACCTGCGAGTCTAGCCTCACCTTCTCTTTCCCTCCCTGAGTCTCACCACTGAACTTACACTCCAAGTATTCTGTCTTGGTCCTGCTCAACTTGAAACCTTTAGACTCCGGGGTCTGCCTCCATACCTCTAACTGCTCGTTCATACCGCCTCGCGTCTCGTCAATCAATACAATATCATATGCAAATAGCATGCACCACGGCACCTCCCCTTGGATGTGGCGCGTCAGTACATCCATCGCCAGGGCAAACAAAAAAGTGCTGAGTGTCAACCCCTAATGCAACCCCATCATGACCGGAAAATGGTTCAAGTCTTCACCCACCGTCCTCACTAGGGTCTTTACTCCATCATACATGTCCTTAATCACCCTAACGTAGGCAACAGGTACACCTTTAGCCTTCAAACATCTCCACAAAATCTCTCTCGGACTTTTTTAAGTCGATGAACACCATTAGTCTTTATTTCTCTCCCTATACTGCTCAATCAATCTCCTAACAAGGTGGATGGCCAGAGTTGAAGAACTTTGAAACCCGATTGTCTGAAATTTACACTTATAACATGCTAGCTTTAAACTCAAATTTTCTGAAGTTTACACTGCGAGGGACCCACACCTAGCTTTCTAATTTTAGAATAATTTGTCGACCCCAATTTGTCTCACTACAACTTTCATACGCCAATTTTTGAAACCCCATACGCATGTCTAAAGTATATGCTAAAGTGAATAATTTATAATTATTTGTACAATACAGCCTGCACTTGCCCACAAACCAACAAGCCAAAGCACTTACAATTTTCACAATCTTTTCTCCTGCAGAAATATTATTTACAGTCTGCCACATAATATTGTCCCAAGAGCGACTTGCAACCCAACAATTCTATTTTTTGTTAGTGTTAGAATTGTTATTCTTTTTTGCTGAGATGACACAACAAAGAATACTTCTTCGCTTCCGCAAATACTAACAGTTACTAAAAAACTATTTTATTTTTTACACCCGAAATTTTTCTCTAACAATGTTTGATTCTTAAATATATTTAATTTTTCTCTAATGATGTTTGATTCTTAAAATATATTTCTCCGACATGTTTTTCTAAACCATCGTAAAAGCACACCCCACTCGGACAAATAGAGCTATCTCTCCAGTTTCGGGGAGTTAGCAGCGTCACTTGAATATAACAATCAGGACATAAAAGAGCCAACAGGCAACAAGATGCAAAATTTGAAGTTGCGACAGAAGAAAACCGGGAAACCAAGACATTGTGCGACCTTACACCCTCAGAAGAGTAAAAGGAGTCCTATGAACGATTCCCTTGAATACACAAACGACAATAAATAATGGATAGCCATGCCCTATTTCCCTTTTGAGGTCTAAACGTTGCTCTACTTATTTAACTTGGACAATTCCTGCATTAATCAACTTTTGGATCTTGTTCATCACAAGAGGGTTCTTCATATGATCCTGTGCGGCTTTTGGGTTCTCTTGGAAGTCAGTCAGCACCTGCTCCAAAATACACCATTCACACCCAAATGCAGAAGTTACATAATGTCAATGGTATTGACAAGTCAAAAATAGTACTCTGAATTTACCTGTCTCATTACTGGGTCTGTAAGGATGTTCTGAATTTCTGGATCCTGCATTCCCTTGGCCTGCTCAAAGAATTAGATGTATGAGTGTTACCATTACCCCAGTTACTTCTGCCCGGAGCAAGATAAGAGTACAGTGCAAAGAAATGATACCTGTCTCTCTTTGAGCTCCTCTGGAGTTAGATCTCCACGGCTTCCCCTGTTTATTTGCTCCACACATCTGCAAAAAGACAGTAGTTTAAGTTACAAGTGAAAACCATAACACTGACAAAATCACCTCACTTCTACATCGATGGTCATGTTGTCTTGAATAAACAAGATACAGCAAATTTCAGAGGAAGAAGAATCAGTAAAAAGTCAAATACAGATCACATCCCAATGGAAACCAATTTTAGGAATCATGATCACTCTCAAAACCTCGGAAGAAAGCAACTGATGAGATACAAGAATATAAAAAGAAATATCTAATTACCTCTTCACACCATCTAGCAGTTCCTGATTCTGAGGATCATGCTTCAATCCTTCCTGGTAAGTTTCCATAGCTTTTTCATACTCTTTCATGAAAAACTGAACAGCACCTTTCCTGGTGTAGCCCTTTACAAATGTTGGATCAAGCTCAATGCACTTCTCAGCATCCTTGAGCCCCTCAGGCAATGCAGCTAACTTCGTGTAGCAAGCAGCCCGGTTGCTATATGCCTAACAAAAAAACAAAGGCGGATTCAGCCCTTAATGAAGGACAGAGAAAAGTCCTCGAGTCTAACCAGGTGACAGAAGAGATGAATACCCTCGGGTCTTTGGGATTCCTCTTTATGGATTCAGTGTAATGCTTAACCGCCTCGGGATACTTCATCTCTTTGAAGAACTGGTTTCCTGCAACATAGTGAAGAAAGTTAGCCCCATAAGAGTAAAACAACTCAGACAGCATTAGGAAGAAAATACCTTTCTCGCGTTCTTCGTCTGCTATTTGCGGATTGAAATACTCTTGCTGCTCTAATTCCTTTCTCGCCTTCTCAGCATCATTGAGTTTCTTCAGAGTGTCCGGGTTGCGATGTTCAGTCAGGGCTTTCTGGAAAACCTCAATTGCAACTTCAAAATCCTTTGAACTTTTTGCCATCTTTGCCAAGGCAGTCCCCTTTCGAGTCAGAGCCCTTGCAATCATTTTAAAGTCTGACCTTAGCTCTCTCCCCCTTTCAACAGCTTGGTCACAATCTTTGATGCAATCCTCATACTGAAATCAAGGCAAAGAATTATGGGGTTTTCTTTTTAAAAAGGACAAAATGGAGAAACAAACTGGGAGGCAAGGGGGAGGGGGCTAGAAACCCAAAACTCAGCACCATGTCTATTTCTCTAACGAGTCAGCACCTCATGCAGTTCCCAGAAAAGTCAAGGATACATAGGTGCAGTAGCTAGCAAAGATTCAAAACCAAATGATTGCTTGGAATCTCCAATCATCTCCTTATTCACCCCTCAGCTTTATATGCTAGTACTGGCCCTAGACGCTGACTAATTGGCAAACGAAGTGGACTCACTCGTAATGTCTCCCTTAATCTCAACATTTTGAGTGGTTCAAGTTAATGATTAATTAGAAAAGGGAGTGGATGAACTCGCAAACCTCTACCCATGAACTCAAGAATCTTGCTGGTCCTTGTTGGAGATCAACTAACAAAGGATGTGGATTGACTCGTGATTTCCCCTAGAGTCAATAGTTAGGCTGTTCAGTTGTGACTCACTACATATATGATGGGCTCTTTCTCGCAAAATCAGATATCAGACCATCAGAATGTGAAAAACAAACCAGTAAAATCCAACCACCATCACTAGTAACTCCTAGAAGAAGAGACGACAGACAGAGACCTCTGGACTGAAGTCTATTAAATGCAGACTCCATTAACACAACAGGGGATGGAAGTGCCAGCTATTAAAGAGAGGAAGTTTGTTAAACACGGGAGAAATCGTTATCGTATCCAAGAACTTCTAAAACAAAATGTTACATAATTTCCGCACTACCATCAGCAAACAACTCTATGCCACATCAATCATGAAAGGCTAGAATAAACGAAACTTATAAAATAACTGTGTGCATTACAGTTTCCAGTATGCTTGATTTACTTACATTTTCAGTAACGTTTAGGTTTCTTCTAAAAACTTTAATTTCTCACATGAATTTTAACTCAGCACCCGCAGGACACCTAAACAAGTGCTCTATATCAGGACATTGCATAGAATTTTCAGGTTCTTTAGCAAGCAGATCTTCACGGAAGAGCACCACATCACTCTATGCGTAATACAAACTATGGAATCCATATCACCTGTATGCGTGAAATATCATTATCGAATCACCACCTCACAACTTTTCATAGGTTTCGGAAAGACATATGCCACCTGCTCATCTAATAGATTGGAATAGCCATTTCACATAGTGAAAACTTTTCATTAGGTATTATGCCCTCCTATAATTAGGAAAGGACGACTCAAATGGGCAATTCTACTGCAGCAGGTAAACCACAAACACGCACCCCCCCCCCCCCCAAAACCAAAAAAAAAAAAAAAAGAGAAAGAATAGGTGAAAAAAGATCAGTGACCTGCTTCTGGATATAAAGATTAGACTGAATGATTGGAAATACTATTACAGCATTCAGCAAGACTGTACTAACAGCCAAGCCAAATAACCAAAAAAATTAACACCTTGAGAAGGGTAATCACCCAAATACATGAACTCTTCTACACAGAACAGTATGTCCAGCATTATAAATCCACCAATAAGACAAATTCCTATTCCCTGATATAATCACAGCATCCCCATATACACCACGTTTGTTATATTGAAACCCAATTACAACCTTAGTTATATTGAAAATAAATCCTCAATCATAAGGAGTTACAGCACTACCAGATGGCCTTCTACCTATGAGAAAAGTGAAATCCTTCTATGGCATCAAGTATGCCAGATAATGAACTCAGAATTCCTCCAAATATGTCATCTTAATAGACAATGCATAAAAACAGACATACAACCATAATCAGATAAAAGAAGACACAGGTAGTGACAAAGATACACCATTCCTTGGTTCCAATTTATATGACACACTTCCAATATCTGGACATTCCAAAATGTTGCTATTCAATTTCTATAGTAATATTTACAATTGAAATTCCTTAAAGTAACAAAATTCCTTTTTTAATAACTGTTAAGATGCACATGGACTATCCTACCATACCTGCACCCTCCTACCAATATTATCGGGTACCTATAACCACCAAGACTTACTAAGATGGGAGAATTCAAACTTTATCTCCCATATTCTTCAGTTCAATTGTGTCACTACGCTAAATTTAATATCTTTTTTAACCCTTGTCTCCCATAATCTTCATTCAATTGCACTCAATAGGATAACACTAGCATTGCAACTTTTTACAAATTATAACTTTGATACTGAACCATAAAATTTAATATCTTTTTAACTTTACTACTATTACTACACTACATATAACTCAAAACAACATTAAGGAATGTGGATAATACCTTTCCCATCTCCAAGTAGACAGCAGCACGGTTAGTAATGAATGAAATATCCTCATCATCAAGCTCAATAGCCTTGCTATAATGCTGAATTGCAGTCTCGAAATCCTTCTTCTTGTAAGCCGCATTACCCGCCTCCTTCTCCTTCTGTGCCTTTGCTTTCCTCTCTTTAATCTCCTTCTCCTCCTCACCCACTTCCATTGGCTCGGGCTCCGGCTCCGGTTCGGGCCGTTTCTTCTCCTCCTCCGCAGGCCTCTTCCTCTCCGGCGAAGGTTCCGGCATCTCAGCATCCTCCTCCTCCGGCATCCTCGTCGACAATTTCACACCTAATAAAACCCCAAGCGCTTGCATTACTCTCTGATCTTTCAGATAAAGGTTTAGATTATTCTGATTCTTCTGAATATCTTTCATCATGTTAACAAAATCGGGCTGGTTCAAGTAAGCCCGTGTACTTGAGTCCGCAGTCAACTTAGCCCACATCTCCGGCCCGGAAAACGCATCACCAAAAGGGTTCGCGGAACTAGCCGGGCCACGAGATCGGGCCTGAGCTGCCTGAGCATCAGAAAGGCCAGATTTTAAGGCCTCGTTATTTGGATCAATTTCAAGGCCCTTCTTGTAAGCAGAAACGGCTTCGTCGTAATGGTGAAGACCTAAGTGTGCCGCGCCAAGACGAGAGTAGCCTTTAGCCCAGTCGGATTTTAGGTCAACTGTTTTTTGAGCATCGGATAAAGCGTCGGAATATTTTCCGATGGATGCGTAAGCAGCAGATCGGTTGGAGTAAAGAACGTGATTAGTTGGTGAAAGATTGATGGCTTCAGTGAAGTGGGTAATAGCGTCGGTGAAATTGCCGGCGGAGAAGGCGGCGTTACCCTTGGCCTTAGCTTCGTCGGCCATAGTTGATTTTATGGGAAGTTTCTGGAAGAATAAGGGAAGAGTGTAGTGAATAGAGGAAGAAGATTGGGGGTTGGGGGATTTCTTAAAGAGGGGAGAGGGGGTGGGTTGTGTGGTAGTGGCGACTGGAGGGTTCTAGGGTGTCGTTGAGTTTCTAGAAAGTTCGATGACGATTGCTGCTATTATTGGAAATCTAGGGTTATGTTATTAGCTTTAAAGGAAACAGTGTGGAAAATTTGGCAAAGAGCGTTTTATTTTTCTTTTCCCTTTTAGAATTGGGTGTCCCAAATTAATTTTGGTTCGTCTCAATTAAATCCTAATATGGGAATCCTAACGTGAAGTTGAGTAATTGAAATCTTTTACTTGAAATGTATCTTCAAATCACAAACTCAACTGAATTTTTTTAAACTGAAGTGCAAATTTCATTCTAAATTTCATAAGTTAACTCAACATCCTTGTTTCGAGAGGATTAAAAAATAATAGCATTGCTTTGTAATGGAATAGGAGCCGAAAAAAAAAAGGAATAGAACAGAAATTGAAGCGCAATGTTACGAATTTAGCAGCATAATTGTCGAAGAGGGGAATAATTTTGGTCACTAATTTGCCATGCCTGTTGTAACTTTATATGGACACATATATTCCCTGTACCTTAGCATAGTGGTTTCATCGCCTTCTCCGCCGACAAGTACAAAAGTTACGATTACTATCACTACATTGGCCTCTTCAACTTCCAGCAAACATGCGGAAAATTGGCGTCTGAACTTCTAATGTGGAGACATCTAGAGCTATGGATGTTGCCTCAAATTGGTACTCCATATATATGCCTGCTATGGTTTCAAGAAGATCTAGATAAGGGCTCTTCAAACAAGAAAGTTGTGTACCCAGTAGTTCAATCGTGGCTATAATAATAACAATAATTACATTTTAATTTCAAATATCCCACTGCTAATAGTGTTATTCTCGTATTTTCATATTTTTAGATTTCTATTATTACTTGACATTGCTTTTGTTTTAATTTTACTATCATCTTGCTGTTGTTAATGTTTCTTTGTATTCCTTTCTTTATACCGTTGTAATTATGCATGCTTGCTTTGAACCTAAGGTATATCCAAAACAACTTCTATCTGCACAAGGAAGGAGTAAAGTAGCGTATTCTATTCCTGTTATTATTATTATTATTATTATTATTATTATTATTATTATTATTATTATTATTATTATTATTATTATTATTATTATTATTATTATTATTATTATTATTGTTGTTGTTGTTGTTGTTGTTGTTGTTGTTGTTGTTGTTGTTGTTGTTGTTGTTGTTGTTGTTGTTGTTGTTGTTGTTGTTGTTGTTGTTGTTGAATAAAATAAGGACATCGGAATCAGATCACAACTGCAGACCATGCTGAATCATGTATTGGTAATTACTGCCATTGGCCTTCTTTGTTGCTTGAGCGACCCCCGGGCCATCTTGAGTATAGATGTACATGAGCCGGGTTTGTTCGAATTTTTATAAAAATGAAACCAAACCAATTATATTGATTTGGGTTTCGGTTTTGTCAGTTTTTTCAATTTTCGGGGTTTTTTGTTACATGAATATGATGGTAGGCTAGGAACTCATGTTTTAGCTATATTTTGCACTCTAATTATTGTACTTTATTCGTGTTTGAGTTTAATTGACGATGATTTGTACTTATTATGTATGTTATGCTTTATAGGAGGTGATTCCGCATTAGGAAGCAATTTTGGAGCTAAAATGGATTATTTGGAGCTTTGAAGTCTGAGTAAAAACCCAAAAAATTAAACTGAAATCACGTTCGGGGGTCGAGGACCAAGCCTGAATGTTAAAAAATAAGAAAACTTTTGGAGCAAAAAATATTGCACTACCGCACTGCATGGGGCACCACGAGAGCGGCGGTGCAAATGGAGCATGCCTGACAAAAAATGCACCCTCTGTTAAACTCCACAAACGCGGCGCATGCGCCGCGCCTGTGTGTTTTGGCATCTCAATTTTCCCACTTTCCTTGGAAAGGGTAGTACCGTCTGGACCCGTTCCTGTAACGACCCGGCCGATCATTTTGAGTATTTTAGCCTCGATCCCCTATTTACTGATTCCTCTATGCTATATTATGGTTATGTAACTTGTCAGGGTGTTTGATTTTGGTTTTGGGTGAGTTTTAGAGTGAAATGGGACACATAGCCCCTAAGTTGGAGGTTTAAATTGTAGAAGTTGACCACAGTTTGACTTGTGTGAAGATGACTACGGAATGGAGTTTTGATGGTTCCAATAGCTGCGTATGGTGATTTTGGTCTTAGGAGCGTGCCCGGATGTTGATTTGGAGGTTCATAGGTCGTTTTCGGCATGAATTGGCGAAAGTTGAAAAATGGAAGATTTTGAAAAGTTTAACCGGGAGTTGACTTTATTGATATCGGGGTCGGATCCCGATTCCGAAAGTTGATATCAGATTTTGATATCAGGGTCGGATCCCGATCACAAACTCCACTAGACGTCGTTAGGATCAACACCAGTATCTGCACAAGAAGTGCATAAGTGTGCATGAGTACAAACCGACCCAATGTACTCCATAAGTGTCGAGCCTAACCCCGACGAGGTAGTAACGAGGCTATAACTACGTAAATCCTGTACAAGTATATACATAAAGCAACAAAGTAGCAAGTAGAACAATTAAAGTGTTAATTGGGAGGGGACATGTATAAAGGGGAGTACGACAAGAACGGCAAGTACAAAATCACCGAATAACCTTTTTCAGAAAACAATAATAATGCAACCAATTAAATTATCAATTGGAAATCAAGTAAAGCAATAAAATCAACAATGGCACGACATCGCCCTTCGTGCGTTTACTCTCGTCCTCACCATGTAATATCATAAATGAAATGACATGGCATCACCCTTCGTACTTTAGTCCTCATTATATCTCAAATAATTGATATTGTATGCAAATAAGAAACGACAACACTCTTCGTACTTTTCACTCTTTCTCACCAAGCAACATCATTAATTCAAAATAGCAAAACAAGGTGGGAAGCTGTTTTATTTTAATCTTAGTGTAATGATAATTCATCTCAACTTTTGAAATTCCAACAACTCCAAAATAATCAATAGATAAGAAGGCGAACAATTAAATATAGTAAGTAATAATCTAGCTACGGCATGGAAAACAAAGTCATTGAAACCACATAATACAATAAAATAATTTTTACCCGTATGATTTAATCCAATAACAATGTTTATATACTCGTCACCTTACATATACGTTGTTCCCACACATAATTCACGTAGCAAATAGACCAACAAATCATAATCCCTCAAGTCAAAGTTAACCACGACACTTACCTTACTCCGCAACCAGATCAATGCTCAATCGCAGCTTTTTCTTTAGAATTAGCCTCCAAACCAATCAAATCTAGCCAAATATAGTTCACATAATTCAAAATAGGCTTTAGAAACTACCCAAGAGTAAAAAGGGTTCAATTTTTAATGAATTTGAAAAAATTTCAACAAAAGTCAACCCATGGCCTACTTGGTCAAAACCCGAGATTCAGACCAAAACCCAATTACCCATTCACCCCAGAGTCCGGTTATGTGATTTGTTTCGAAATCTGACCTCAATTTGAGGTCTATATCTCAATTTTATAAAATTCCCAATTTCTACCATGAAAAATCCTAGATTAAAGATTAAAATCAATGGGTGTTTATGAAAATATAACAAAACAAGTTAACGTTTACTAATCAAGGAAGTTGGGATGAAAAACCTCTTCAAAATCGCCTCTAGGCCGAGCTCTAACTTCAAAATGGTGAAAAATGTTTCAAACCTCGACTTTTAGTTATTTTAATACCTGGGCGTCAGGTGTTCTTCGCGTTCGTGAAGCACCTGACGCGTTCGCGAAGAGCAGCAGCCAAAAGGCCTTCGCGTTCGTGAAGGCTTAACTCCCTATTGCCTTCGCGTTCGCAAGCCAAGGCCCATGTTCATGAAGAGTAACCGACTGACCTTCCCTCATATCCCATAACTCTTCACGTTCGCGAGAGGCCTGTCGCGTTCGCGAAGGTTAAGCCCCCCTCTGCTTCGCGTTCGCGACCAGATCCCTATATTCGCGTATAACAATTCCGCCCCAGCCCTAATTTTTCCTTCGCGGTCATGCGAGTAGCTTCACGATCGCGAAGCACAAAGCACCGGACATCAGAAACAACTCAATACCAGTAATTCCTAGGTCCGAAATGGTCTGTAGCCTATCCAAAACTCACCCGAGCCCCTTAGGCTCCAAATTAAATATGCACACAAGTGTAATAACATCATACCAACTCTCTCACATGATCAAAATACCAAAATAACACCTAGATCTATGAATTATATGTTAAAATGCATGAAATTTCATAAAAAACTCAAGAACATCTAAAATCAGAACCAAGCGTCTAAATCCTATCAAACCAACTCCAATTTGCACTAAATTTTGCAGACAAGTTTCAAATAGAAAAACGGACCTATACCAAGTCCCAAAATCAAAATCTGAACCCGATAGTCATGAAGTCAACATGCGGTCAAAACTAGGAAATTTCCAAACTTTCAAAATGCTAACTTTCGGCAAAACAAGTCAAATCAACATAGGGACCTCCGAATTCAATTCCGGGCATATGTCCAAGTTCAAAATTATAATACGGACCTCCTGGAATCGTCAAAAATACCGACCCTGGGTTGTTTACACAAAATATTGACCGTAGTCAACTCGAGTTGTTTTAAAAATCAAAAATCATATTTTCTTCAAATTTTTACCTAAAACTTTTCGGAAAAAAACACGGACTGTGCACGTAAATTAAAAAATATCAAATGGAGCTAATAGAGATCTCGAAAGATGGAAATAAGGGCTAGTGCTCAAAACGACCTATCGGGTCGTCATAAGTTTGCTTTGACTTTTCGATTTGGTGAGGTTTTCCAGTTCGATTTGAACACCCTAATCTTGAAATATTATTTTTCATATTCCTACTATTAATAAGGGGTAATTGAGGAGCTTGGGGTCATTTGGGTTATTTTGAAAAAAATGCAATTATTTTGTGCTTTAACTATGCTGTACTAAGTGCTACACTATGTGTACTTTTTCCCTTGTGGCCCCCACATAAACTGTCTTTTCCTATGCAATCGTCACATATGACTTTAGCGTGGGCTCCACAACAACCTTTTAATGCTATCCTAACATGCAAACTGATCTCGTCCAATTTCACTCCTCTATTTGAGGATATGAAAACGGACGATGCAATAGTAATACCCAACAAGGAGTAGGGGTCGATTTTCCACATGGAGCTATGAATAGGTCTTAGGGATATATATTGTAGTGTATGAACTTGAATTATCTCAAATTGCACTTCCACAAAATTTGCTCGTTTCTAGAATTTTAAACTAAGAATTTAAACTAGGAAATTATTTTTGGTTGTTTTTCAAATGATATAAAAGGCCCAGGGCTATGACCTTCACTTAGGTGTTCGCTTAATGGGTTGTAAGCCTTAAAGCTTGTTTTATTGGTCGGGGTATATTATAGCCATCAACACTCAAATACCCACTCAATACCTCTCGGTCAGAGAGTGATTTTGCCCAATTTGACTTTCTCAAGTCCAAATGGGTATTGAACAAAGCAGTTTATAATAAGCTCAAGTCGGGTTTTACTATCTCTAGATTCAACCATTTAATTGGATTTATCAATCTCTCGATTGATCCAATTCCGTGCTAGCCAAGTTTTTCTAGACTAAGTCTTTCTTTCTCAAGTAGAGACCCAGTCAATTAGGCATGAAATAATATTTTCAACCATTAACTCTTTAATTAAAAGCAAGAACAAGGCTAGATAATCAACACTCAACCATAAACAAGCAATAAGTCAAACACCTATCAAGTTTACACACTAGGGTTGGGTCACAACCGTAGTGAAAATCTAGCTACTCATACTTAAATTAGAAGATAAAAAAGAGAAAGTGATAATTAAACTATATTAATGACTAAAATGATAAAACTAATATTCAAAAAGCTCAAAATAACTAAAACTACTAAAATAAGCAAAGTAAACGGCTGTTGATGCCAAAAGTTCCAAAAGTTGCCCTAAAAAAGTGAAACTATTCTATTTATACAATGATGGATTTTTCGAACAAAATTACCCTTTCGGAGATTCTGCGGCCGCACAATTCCATGTGCGGTCTGCACTTTTCTTCAGCTTGGCAGGTTTGGACTTTTGCGGTCGCACAATTCTGAACCGCGACCGCATCTCTCTCTTTCTGCGGTCCGCACATTTCTGAGTGCGGCTGCACATCTCTCTTCTGCGGTCCGCACATTTCTGAGTGTGGCCGCATATGGCTCTTCTTCGGACCGCACAAATGCAGTTGCGGTCGCACAACTGATCTTCTGCGGCCGCACAATAATTGTGCGGTCCACACTTCCTTTTAGCTTGAAATGAGAACTCTCTGAACTTTTGATCTTGCTTAGCTTCTGCGGCCACACATTTTATGTGCCGACCGCACTTTGCACTTGTCTCTTATGAGCTTGCCTTCACAATCTGCGGCCGCAGATGATATTCTGCAGCCCGCACTTTGAGCTTCTATGCATGTTTTTGTTCTTGAGTTCAGATCACTCCTTCATGAGTTGGATTTCATCTTAGTGGCTCATTTTCCAATACTCCTACAATTAAGCATATTGTATCAGTTTTTGGGAACACAATTAAATGTTTTTGGGCTAAAACGAAAGCTAAAAGGCGCTAATAAGTAGTCACAATCCCTACTTATCAACTCCTCCAAACTTAAGCTTTTGCTTGTCCTCAAGTAAATAAGGTAATTCCCACCTCCACAAGTTAAGAGTTATTCTAGCTAATCTAAGATGCATCAATCACACATCAATTGGGACCAACAATTACCCACAACACTTATGAATTATCAACAAGACAATGATTTGAATTTTTAAGCACAAATAGTTGTAATATGACACTTGAGCATCAAGAGTTGACTTTATTCATCAAGGAAGCTCGCTCTTTCATGTAGGTCATTATGGATCCTAAACCCCTCCTTCTCTACTTTCCGTTAGCATATCTCACTTAAGAATGTAGCACTCAATTCAAAGATTTGTGAAAAGTTCGCTCATCTCTCTCAAAAGAATGTCACAAGTACGCCTCTAAGTACCATATGCTTGCCCCTCATGTAGACCACCACTAATGTAAGTTCACTCGGCTAGAAATTATGTAGGGCTTTTTCGGAATGTAATGAAGGTTTTTGGACTAAGGTTGAATATGTTGGATTAGAACGGGTTCATCTTTCCTTAAGCACTCTATTTTCTCTTTTCGGCTCATGCTTTGCCTACTTTTTGAGGCATTTTCTTTTTCCTTAGGGGAACTAGAGAGACTTAGCATCACTCTTTCTTGGTCATGATATTCATTTTCTCCTTCTTTACTTTCTCCATGCTTTGCATCATTACTATTTCTTTGAATCCCTTTGACTCTTCAACTTATTCACTTTCTTTTTGCATTTTTGTTCTTTCTTTCTTTTTTTCCTTGCCTTTACTTTTCTTCATTTCTTTTCTCTTTTTGTGCTTTGATACCTTTTTCAAACTCCTCGTCTCTCCACCAAACTTTACGTTTTAGCCAATTATTTCTCAAGAATGTTAAGGGAAGCTCGGGTGCTAAGACAGGGTCACTTTAAAAACGGGTAAAGGCTTGTAACATGGTTATCAAATGAGAAAGGTTTTAGGCTCAAATGGGTTGACTAGGGATACTCATGAAAAATTTCAAACGGGTCAAGGAGAGCCTACAATCACTTCTCAAGCCAAGCAAAACTTAAACTTTCGCCTAGAAAACATATTCAGGGCAAGTTCTAGACCATTTGCACAGGTACTTGGACTTGCAATAAAAATATCTCACCTCTCACGCAGCTGGATTGTTAAAGAAAAATAGAGTCGAGGGCCCACAACTACCATATTCAAGATTGAAAATCACTATGGCTCGATTAAACCACTCGATGATTGCCTAAGTCAACACAAGAGTCACAAGGTCACTGACTAGAGCTATTTCTTTTTTAAAAACCTTGTTTTTAACCATAAGCACATAGTTAAGTGTGTTGGTACCAAGTGAAGTATGTTTGAATCTTTGAGCTTAGTTCAATTAGGTCTTTTTATTTATTATTGCTACTATTATTACCTAGACACCAAAAACGGACTCAACCCATTAGAAAGGTTGTCACGCCATCCATCGTTGGGAAGAATCATCCGTGTCACAACCCAAACCGATGGGATGCGATGGATGCCCGAGTCCTACCTGTCGAACCCCCTAAGCATTCATCTAAGATATAAAGCTGAATAACATCTGCTGAATTACGAGAATAACATACATGAAGGAAACCTGCCCAAAAGGCATATGTACATATACGTGCGGAACACATGGGGTGAGCTGACAAGGCTGCTATAGACAACTACATATCCAAAACTGGAAGCCGGCAAGGCCACATACTATCCAACTATACATACTGTCTGCAGACCTCTAATAGAATATACAACTGTACAAGGACGGGATTTGGCCACGTCATACCCATACATGTATACAAGCATATCATACCAAAATCAAAAGTAGCTCCGGACCAAATAGAGCACGCCAACTCTCGTTGATCAAGGATCCTAAGAAGGGGAACCGTCGGATTATGTACCTGCACCTGCGGGCATGAAACGCAGGCCTCGGGAAATAGGGCATCAGTACGAATAATATACTAAGTATGTAAGGCATAAAAATCAGTACATAGAAGACATATATGAAACATGGAATAAAGAAATCCACCTGTAAATCTGAATAACTTCGTAATCCTGAAATATTTATAATGTCATGCACGTGCGTATAAATATCGTGTCATGCATAGGTATAGGTGTACATAATATCATCAAGCCTCTGAGGGTATCCCATCATATCATCTCGGCCACTGTGGGCAAAATCATCAACATATACCAACTGATCAGGTGGTGGTGTGTATATAGCGCCGTAATATTTTTCCATATCCCATATACATATATTATATATATATATATATACGCGTATATAACGCCATCTGGTCATAGGTCAATGTAAATAAATGCAATGGATGATAAGTACGTCAATAAAATCTTTCGGAGTGTCATAAGACCATTAAGCCTCTGATTAATATCATGAAATAGACTTTATCAACTTACGTGTTTTTTGAGATCCATGAACAGACGATAGTATAATAAGACTTATGGGAAAACAAGAATATACACATCTCTAGCATTTCTACAAATAGAGTAATTTATGGAAGTTGTGCATTTGCTCATTGCATTTGTATCGTATAGATCATGCCAAAGAGAAAGACGGGATAGCCTTAACATACCTGAGTCGATTCTCTTGACAATCCTCTAACACATGTTAATTGCGACAAAACACGGAACAAGTTGTATGAAAAGCTTGAAGCAACCACGTTGCTATGCCAAGAAAATCTTGGCCGAACCCTTTCCTTAAGAACTTAGCAACAATGTTGCTATGTTCCTTGGATTAGAAGTGATTTGAATTGTAAGGTTTCTATGTGCTTGGCTGAAACTCTCCTTGAGAGATTTGGATTTAACGTTATATGAAATGGCAAGTTTGGTTGAAAATGTTCCTTAAGATATTAGAATTGAATTATGAAGGTCATCTCTAATATTTGGGTAGGCCCCACATGCTAGTGACTAAGCCACACAACCTACTTACATGTGACACCTTTCATTCCTAATATAAGAGTCACACATCTTGGAATGGGGGCTGCCACGTTGGTCTTAGCTTGGTCTTATCCAAGATTATTAATTAATTACCCACTAATCTTCATTAACTTGCTAATTCCCCTATTAACCAATAATTCACATAATTAAAAATTATCTCAAATTACTTAAAATACTACTCACTTTTAATATACTTTATGTACCCTACTATCGTGGTCATGGGGTACCTTGCATGGCATTAGTCCATAAATGCCGGGTATTAAAACTCGGACCGTATTTTATCCAAATCGACAACCTTCAACGAAACTTATTTTCTTTGATTCATTTTCCATTTATCCTTCACGGCACTTACTTATCGCTTATTATAAATAGCATAAATGCTTATAACCTCAAGATAATCTTATCCCTGAGTCTACGTCGATTAACTTACGATGAAACTTTTACGTACAAAAATACGAGATGTAACAACCCAGTTCACACAAAAACTACATTCAGAAAGAACCGTGGCATTAATAAAACCAAAGGCTTATTAACCACTAAAAACATAAAAAGAAGCTACAAAATTAAAAAGAAGTTATTAGACTAAACAGAAGCTACTGAATTAAACATTGACTAATAAGAAAACAAAATAAAGAAGCTACAAAGCATAAATAAATATACATAATGAAAGAGGAAAAGAGAAAATATATACATCAATAGAGAGAGATAAGAATATATACATAATGCAAAGAAAAAGAAAAGAAAATGTTATCAGTTATTACAAACCAAATGTCAAATTATCCAAATATCAAATAGACTCCACCCCCCGAATAAAAATAAGCATTGTCCTCAATGCTTAACAAAATAAGAATAAGGAAAGGTAAGAGTAAAGAAGACTCCCTATGTGGCCTTGGACATCTCTGTGTCCATAGCAGCGTCACCGCCCTCAGTCTCCTCTAACTGGATCTCATCATCCCCGGTTCTGGGATTAACTGGGTTAATGAACATCATGCGCACCGCCTCACCAGTGTTGGCAACCATGTCTGGCTCCTTAGACTGGCCAGCTGGTGCCATAGGAACAGGTGGTGGTGCTAGAGCTGCTGATGCTGGTGGGTCTGACCCTATGAGCAAATCGAATGGAATCTCCCCAGCTGTTGTTATCTTGGTCACCTCTATCCTCAACCTGTCAACTGATTTCTTGGACGCCTGGGATTTCCTCATTTTCTTTACTTGCTTCCCCAGCTCCTTAATCGCTGATCCATGTGCTACCAAGGTGTTCATGATGGTGGTCTGGTTCTCCAAGATCTTCTTCAATGTGTCCTCCACTATCGAAGGTATCTGGGGTGCCTGGATGGATGACTGTGCTGCAACAACACTGGATATGTCAGTCAGCTTTGTTGTGGCTGTCAGCATCCAGTTGTTGAGGCTCGCCAGTGTTTGGGAGACCCGCAACGCAGATAGTGGATGAGTGGGCATGGGCACGGGCTTCAAAACCGATGTGGAAGGCACTGATGCTGAAGGACCTGAAGAAAGAGGTGGAGGCATAGCTGCTGCACTATCAGAAGGATCTGCTGAAGTAGATGGCACATCAACTGGCCTAGCAGCTACCCCGATAGGCTCATCAGACTGGCCTGTAGTAGTAGAGGGCTGACCCTTCTTCTTTGGGTTTCCACCATCCATCAACGAATACCATGAGAAAGGCTTCTTCGCCCTCACCTTGGTATCAAAATCCCTTGGTTCCACCCCCGCATCTGTGAGGTACTCAGTGATAGTGTTGGGATACGGGTAGGAGGTGTCACCTTGCCTGGGAACCAAGGACATTTTGACCGATATCATGGCACCCACATTGATTGGGTACCCGGCCATGATCGAGGCGACTAGCACTGCTCGCGAGATTGGTAGATTTGTTTCATTCCGGCATGGGTCTATTCTGCTTCACACAAACGTCTGCCATCCCTTTGCCTCAAAATTCAGGGTGTTCCGCTGAATTGGAATCCCTACTGTGATCCATGGTGGTGGTGGTCCCGGAGCTGCCAGAAGCTCAGCTAGCCATGTGCGAGCTGCATCGCCCATAGCCAACTTTTCCAAGTATTTCACCGGCTCCACATCCTCCAACCTTAAGTATGTGTTCAGGGTGGTCTGGTCAAACCTCACTTTCAGATTTCTCACTTTCGTCACTTTGGTCCCCTTCTTTATGTGTGCCACATTGGCGTAAAATTCCCGGACCAAGTACTCTTTGGAATCTACCACATCTTGAGTGAACCATGTCCACCCCTTCCTCTCTCTGAACTGCCTCAGCGCTGCTGGGTTGTATTTCTCAAGGTCTTTCAACAAGAACTGACGCTCAAGAGTGAGCGATCTCGACAGCCACCACTCTTGGAACCTATTGAATGCAGTTAGACTGACGAACCTATCTTCCCTGATTTCTTTCTTCTTCGACCTCTCAAGGCCGGCAACTCTAGTATCGCCCCTCGGCCATCATCCAGGATATCATCCACATCCACTGTAGTAGATGGCACGTTGGGGGCATGTGTAGATCAAGGCTCTGAAGCCTGACTGTTCCCTTCCGACCCGTCAGAAGTACTCTTAAAAGAGGTAGGCTTAATTCTCAGTTGGTATCTGTTCGGAGGCTGTTGTGGCTGTGATTGCACAGCAAGCTGCTCTTGTACTGAATTGCCCTCCGATGCTTCCTTCGATGGGGCATATGAACTTGATTCGAAGGGCTCCGGTTCTCTACCTCGGCCTGTTGTGGTTTTCTTACTTATTACTTTTTGGAGAGAGAGGGGTAAAGTGCTTTTGCCTCTGCCCCTGGAAGGTTTACCCCTCCCCTTTGATGTATCATCACGACCACGTGATCTAACCATATTCTGCACAAAACAGCAGTAAGAGTCAGTTCTAGTTCAAGTGCAGGTAAGCAAAAAATTTGCAGAACAAAACATATTGCAGGGTGGGGAAATGCGGTCCGCAGAATTACAAGTGTGGATATAGGTCTGGTTCTGCGGACCGCACAATTTGAAAGTTCGGCCGCAGAAATGAAACCGCGGTCTGTATAATTTTGAGTGCGGCTGCACATCTGAAGTGCGGACTGCACATTTTTGAGTGCAGCCGCACATTGAAGTCCTTAAAACTGGCAACTCTCTGAAGACAAAGAATGCCCCGATCTGCGGCCGCACACAATTTTCTGCGGCCGCGATTGAATTTTTGCGGACCGCACAATTTCAAGTGCGGTCCGCACTTTTGCGGTTTCAATTTGTTTTTACGCAAATTGGACATGGTAGAAGCAATTAAACATGATAAACCAATTACCTATTCCCCAAATAGAAACTAAGAGTTTACCCAACACAATCTACAGCCCACATGGATATAAATTTGACAGATGGTCTAAAAATAACTAACAAATTATGAACTAAATTAAGAAAATTGAAAAATTGAAATTTTCTAGAGATGGTTTGAACATACCAGTGATGAAGTGGTGTTAAGGAAGGATCAAAGGTGTTGAATTAAGTGTCAGATGAGTGAATCAGTCGAGTGCATTATTTTTGCCTTTGTTTTAATTTCTCAGAGTTTGTAAAGTTTCAAGAGTAGAGTGAAGCCTACTATTTATATTTACAGGGTTGGCCAAAAGTTCAAGAGACGAGTACGGCCGCAGAATTCCTTGTGCGATTCGCACTCATTTACCTGATGTGCATTTACCCTTTGTTGATCTACGGTCTGCAAAATTCCTTGTGCGACCATATATTCTGTTGCGGACCGCGAATTTCCTAGTGCGGCCTCACAATGGCCATTTCTCAGATAAACAAACTTCAGAGAGTGTTCAATTTTTCATCTCAAGTTGTGCGGTCCGCACAAGAATTATGCGGCAGTAGATCCCTTTATGCTGTGGCGTTCAAAATTGTGCAGTCCACACTTTTTCCATACTTAGCCAATTTTCCTGAGCACAGTCCCTGTAAAGCACAATTATTCCTGCAACACACTTCAAAATCAGTTAGCACAAAATAAGACCTATCTAAAGAAGAAGAAAAAGAACAAGAACAAGAAAAAGAAACATGTGTTGCCTCCCAAGAAGCGCCTGATTTAACGTCGCGACACGACGCAGATTACATCACTTCAAATGAATCACTACCACCACGTGGCCATCATCAGCTTGTCCCAAATAGTGCTTCACTTGGTGACCATTGACTCGGAATACCTCATCACTTTTGTTCTTCAAGTCCAATGCACCAAAAGGTGTCAGACCCACAATTTCAAAGGGACCATTCCATTTAGATTTCAACTTTTCAGGAAACATCTTCAATCATGAGTTGAACAACAAAACAAGATCACCCACCTTGAATTCCCTGTTTCGGATGTATTTGTCATGAAGGTACTTCATTCTTTCTTTGTACAGGGACGAACTTGCATATGCATTGTACCGGAATTCATCTAATTCATTCAAATGTGCAACTCGCAAGGTAGAAGCTGCATCCCAATCAAGATTTAATTTCTTTAAAGCCCGCATGACCTTGTGCTTAAGTTCCACTAGAAGATGACAAGCTTTTCCAAACACCAACCGGTATGGAGACATCCCGATAGGAGTTTTGAGAGCAGTCCGATATACCCATAGTGTATTATCAAGCTTCTTTGACCAATCCGTCCGATTAACATTTGCTGTTTTGGACAAAATACTCTTTATCTCCTGGTTGGAGACTTTCACTTGACCACTTGCTTGAGGGTAATAGGGAGTCGTAACTTTATGAGTGACACCATACTTGCTAAGCAAGGTGTCAAATGCTTTGTTACAAAAATACGACCCCCCTATCGCTTATGATAGCCCGCGGAGTACCAAACCTTGTGAAAATGTTATTCTTCAAAAATGACACCACACTTCTTGCTTTATTGTTGGGTAGATCAATGACTGCAACCCAGTTTGACACATAATCAATAGCTAGCAAGATGTAGGTGTTTCCACAAGAACTCACAAAGGGATCCATGAAGTCAATACCCCATACATCGAAAATATCAATCTCCAAAATAGTGGTGAGGGGCATTTCATTTTTCTTTGAGATTCCACCGGCCCTTTGACATTCATCACAATGTTTGACGAGATCAATTGCATCCTTGTAAAGATTGGGTCAATAAAAATCGCAACTTAACACTTTGGCCGTCATTCTTGCTCCGCCATGGTGACCACCATATGGCGAAGAATGACAAACCCCAATAATTTCACATTGTTCCTCCTCCGGTACACATCTTCTAATCACTCTATCCGTACAAATCCAGAAAAGGTATGGTTCATCCCAATAATAGTCTTGACAATCCTGTTTGAGCTTCTTCCTTTGGTTTGAAGAGAACTCATCCGGGATGATATCACCCACAAGAAAATTAGCTAGATCCGCGAACCATGGCACCTCTTTCATTGAAATGGCTAGGAGTTGCTCATCGGGGAAGGAGTCAATGATTTCAAGGCCATCATGTGGCCTCCCCTCCTCCTCCAAACGAGACAAGTAGTCCGCCACTTGGTTTTCACTTCCTTTTCGGTCTTTGATGTCTATGTCAAACTCTTGCAACAAAAGCAACCTTCTCATCAACCGGGCTTTGAAATCTTTCTTGCTCATAAGGTAATGAAGTGTCGCATGATCCGTGTGGACAATCACTTTTGCACCCATCAAGTACGGGTGAAACTTCTCAATAACAAACACAATGGCAAGGAGCTCTTTTTCGGTCACAGTGTAATTGACTTGGGCATCATTCATTGTCTTACTAGCATAGTAGACCGGATGAAAGATCTTGTTGATACGTTGCCCCAAAACTGCTCCAACCACTACATCACTAGCATCACACATGAGCTCAAAAGGAATGCTCCAATTCGGGGGGGTTGATAATAGGAGTAGTTGTCAACTTGAACTTGAGCAATTAGAATGCTCTCATGCAATCATCATTGAAGTGAAATTTAGCATCTTTCTCCAAAAGCTTGCACAAGGGGTTCACAACCTTGGAAACATCCTTTATGAAACGCCGGTGGAACCCCGCGTGACCCAAGAAACTTTTCACGCCCTTTACGGATGTTGGAGGTGGAAGTTTAGAAATCACCTCTATTTTCACCTTGTCGACCTCTATTCTATTCTTTGAAATTTTGTGGCCAAGGACAATACCCTCCTCGACCATGAAATGGCATTTCTCCCAATTCAACACCAAGTTCGTTTCTTCACACCTTGCCAAAACCTTATCCAAATGTACCAAGCAATCAACAAAGGAATCCCCGACTATCGAAAGGTCATCCATGAAGACTTCAAGGTAGTCCTCTACCATATCCGTAAAGATCGCCATCATACACCATTAAAAAGTTGTCGGTGCATTGCATAAGCTAAATGGCATCCGCTTGAAAGCGAAAGTGCCATAGGGACAAGTGAAGGTTATTTTCTCTTGATATTCCGAGGCAATAAAGATTTGATTGTAGCCTGAATATCCATCTAGATAGCAATAGAATGCCCGACCGGCCAACCTGTCAAGCATTTGGCCAAGAAAGTATAATGGGAAATGGTCTTTTCTTGTGACTTTGTTTAGCTTCTGATAGTCCATACACACTCACCACCCGGTAACCGTTCTTGTCGGAATCAACTTGTTCTTATCATTGGTGACCACAGTTATTGCCCCCTTCTTTGGAATGCATTGCACCGGAGAAGTCCACGAACTGTCAGAAATAGGGTAGACAACCCCGGCATCCAACCACTTTATGATCTCCTTTGTGACCACCTCTTGCATTGCTTCATTGAGTCTCCTTTGATGTTAAATGGAGAGTTTGACATCTTCCTCCAAATTAATCTTGTGCATGCAAAATGCATGGCTTATTCCCCGAATATCCGCCAAAGTCCACCCAATAGCTTTCTTCTTCTTGTGGAGCACCGCCAATGTAGAGTCAACCTGCGCGTTAGTCAAACAAGAGGAAAGAATAACTGGTAAAGTAGAACAAGGGGCAAGGAATTCATACCTGAGATGTGGAGGCAATGGCTTCAACTCCAAGATAGGAGACTCTTCAATTGAAGGCTTTGTAGGAGGAGTTTTCCTATTTTCGAGATCCAAGGAAAGTTTTCGAGGTGCATAACTGTTTGACACCATCCCTTGCAAAGAGTTTTCACATTTCATGAAGCCATCCATTTCCTCATCATCAAAATTTAGCAAAACGGCCTCCAACATATCACCCACATTAATCATCATCCACAAGTTGCCTTTGGCTTGAGGTAGGTGCATTCCTACCTTTTCCACTTCCTGTAGTAACGACCATAGCATGCCCCGTAGTGTTCCCACCCTTCGGGTTCACTACCGTATCACTTGGTAGTGCCCCTTTAGGACGAGAATTTAAAGCTTGAGAGATTTGACCCATTTGCACTTCTAAGTTACGGATTGATGTGTTGTGTGAAGCAAGTTGGGCATCGGAATCAGCATTCTTCTCCATCATTTTTTCTTGAACATATTCTCAATATGACCCATTACATTGTTGGAGGAACTAGGACCATGAGAAGGATAAGGAGGTGGGTTGCTCGGTTGTTGGTACATCGGGGGCCTTTGAAAAACCGACCCCCGATTTCCTTGGTTGTAGTTCCACCCGCCTTGGTTGTTGCCTCCCCATTTTCCCTGATTATTATTGTTTTTCCAATTCCCTTGGTTATTTCTTCCACTCCAATTGCCTTGGTTGTCTCCACTATTCCAATTGCCTAGATTATTTGAAGGTCTCCATTGTTGTTGACTAGGGCCTTGGTGGTTGTTTCTTTGCCCTTGAAAGTTGTTCACATATTGGACCTCTTCATATTGATCATTGTAATAAACACCTTGATCAAACCCACTATCATTTTGCACAAAATTGTCCATTCTTTGTTGCACTTGTGGACTTCTTGGTCTTGTTTTGTTTACCATCACATTGACTCCCTCCATAGCATTGACTTGCCTCGAGTTTTGCACTTGTTGAAGTTGAGCCTTTGCCAATTGGTTCATGGTGGTTGTCAACTCGGCTATTGCTTGCCCATGGTCATGTAACTCTTTATGAAGAAGAATCACATTTGGATCACTTTGTGGGACATTGACTCTAGATTGACACGCCGATGAAGTATCCGCCATTTCATCCAAAACCTCACATGCCTCCGCATAAGGCGTAGTCATGTAGTTCCCACCAGCAAGTTGATTCACTACGTATTGGTTGGTGGTATTGATCCCCCGATAGAAAGTTTGTTGAATCATTTTTTCCGTCATATCATTGTTGGGGCACTCTTTCACCATTGTCCTATATCTTTCCCATATCTCATGTAGTGGTTCATTAGGCTCTTGCTTGAATGCTAGAATTTCATCCCGAAGAATAGCCATGTGCCCGGGAGAGAAGTACTTTGAAATAAATTTCTCCGCAAGTTCATCCCACGTACGACTGGAATGATTTGGCAAACGTTCCAACCAATCTAAAGCTTTCCCCCGTAGAGAGAAGGGAAAAAGCCTTAGCCTTAAAGCATCCTCGGAGACATTTGTTTGTTTGCTTCCCCAACATGTATCAACGAACCCCTTCAAATGTTTATATGCATTTTAACCTGGTGCACCAGTGAAGAACCCTCGTTGCTCGCGCAAAGTGAGCATCATATTGGTTATTTGAAAGTTGCTCGCCCTAATACGAGGTGGGACTATAGCACTTATATACCCTTCATTCGGCAACACATGGTGTTGAGCCGCTCGTGGTGGAGGTGGGGGTGGAACGGGCACATTGTCTTGAGGCGGTCGGCCTCGTCTATTGGCTTGAGGCTCAAAAGGGATCTCATCCATTACATCATCATCAACGTTCACATCCCCCACGGCTATGTT
The DNA here is from genome assembly GCF_000715075.1 of Nicotiana tabacum. NCBI lineage: Eukaryota > Viridiplantae > Streptophyta > Magnoliopsida > Solanales > Solanaceae > Nicotiana > Nicotiana tabacum. The sequence continues at coordinate 126,053,515 of NC_134102.1, read as the reverse complement.
TCCGAACTCGTTGTTTGCCATCAATGCACCTACAATACTCACACATTAGTAACAAGGAAGGAAAAGAAGATATTTCAAAAACACATCTAAATACATAGCTAACACCGCTTTTTAGCTCCCCGACAACGACATCAAAAATTGATCTCATCCAATTTTACTCCTCTATTTGAGGATATGAAAATGGTCGATGCAATAGTAATACCTAACAAGGAGTCGGGGTCGATTTTCCACAGGGAGTTATGAATGGGTCTTAGGGATATATATTATAGTGTATGAAATTGAATTATCTCAAATTGCACTTCCACAAAATTTGGTCGTTTCTAGGTCTAATTTTAAAATTTTAAACTAAGATTACAAACTAAGAATTTAAACTAGGAAATTATTTTTGGTTGTTTTTCAAATGATATAAAAGGCCTAGGGCTATGATCTTCACTTAGGTGTTCTCTTAATGAGTTGTAAGACTTAAAGCTTGTTTTATTGGTCAGAGTGTATTATAGCCATCAATACTCAAATACCCACTTAATACCTCTCGGTCAGAGAGTGATTTTGCCCAATTTGGCTTTCTTAAGTCCAAATGGGTATTGAACAAAGCAGTTGATAATAAGCTCAAGTCGGATTTTACTATCTCTAGATTCAAACCCTTTAATTGGGTTTATTAATCTCTCGATTGACCCAATTCCATGCTAACCAAGTTTTCCTAGACTAAGTCTCTATTTCTCAAGTAGAGACCCAGTCAATTAGGCATAAAATAATATTTGCAACCATTAAATCTTCAATTAAAAGAAAGAACAAGGCTAGATAATCAGCACCCAACCCTAAACAAGCAATAAGTCAAATACCCATCAAGTTCACACACTAGGGTTGGGTTACAATCCTAATTAAAATCTAGCTACTCATGCTTAAATTAGAAGATAAAAAAGAGGAAGTGATAATTAAAACCATATTAATGACTAAAATGATAAAACTAATATTCAAAAAGCTCAAAATAGCTAAAACTACTAAAAGAAGCAAAGTAAACGACTGCTGATGCCAAAAGTTCCAAAAGTTGCCCTAAAAAGTGAAACTATTCTATTTATACAGTGCTGGAATTTTCGAAAAAATTGCCTTTTCGGAGGTTCTGCGACCGCACAATTTCATGTGCGGTCCACACTTTTCTTCAGCTTGGCAGGATTGGACTTTTGCGGCCGCACAATTCTGAACCATGGCCGCATCTCTCTCTTTCTGCGGTCCGCACGTTTCTGAGTGCGGCCACACATCTCTCTTTCTACGATCTGCACATTTCTGAGTGCGGTCGCATAGGGCTCTTTTGCGGACCGCACAAATACAGTTGCGGTCGCACAACTAATCTTCTACGGCCGCACAATAATTGTGCGGTCCGCACTTCCTTTTAATTTGAAATGAGAACTCTCTGAACTTTTGGTCTTGCTTAGCTTCTGTAGCCGCACTTGGCAAGTGTCTTTGATAAGCTTGCCTTCACAATCTGTGGCTGCAGATGATATTCTGCGGTACACACTTTGAGCTTCTATGCCTGTTTTTGTTCTTGAGTTTAGATCACTCCTTCATGAGTTGAATTTCATCTTAGTGGCTCATTTTCCAATATTCCTGCAACTAAGTATATTGTTTCAGTTTCCGGGAACATAATTAAACACTTTTGGGCTAAAACGAAAGCTAAAAGGCGCTAATAAGTAGTTAAAATTCCTACTTATCACAAACTACCGTAGGGAATCTCACAAAAATGTCCCAAATAAGTTCCAACTTACCAATCTCTAGCCATTAATCATAGACTTACTAAAACTAGCCAAACACATATAAAAATTGAAAGCCCAAATAAGTAAGGTTCTTTCTCTTCAAGAATTACACATAAAGATTTCTTTCCATATTTTTAAGCGTGATCAACAATATTATATGCAAGACGGAAAGGAAATTTCATGGATGAGGTAGCAAATAAGGTGATGAAATACAAAAAAATATACAAGATTCCAAAAATCTAAGCAAAAAAGGTTCTTTTTCAATAGGTGTGGTTGAAATTCATTGAAAACATATAGATGAGTCAATATACAAAATTTGAGGAAGATTGGAGGTGATTTAGACCGATTTGGCATCAAAATTCATAGTTAAAATCGAGTTGAAAAAATTCTTCTGCGACACTTGTATCAAACATGTATCACACATGTATCTCACACACAGGTATATATGGATATACATGTTATACATATGCGATACAAATATAATACATTTGTGATACACAAATGATACATAGCGTGATACACATATCATTTTTTTCATGTTCATATTCTACTACGAATTTTCAATTCAAACTATCTCAAAACTCTAACAAATCATCCCAAAACTGAGATTCAAGCTCCTTAAGATGTACCCAATCTATTCTAATAACATCCACTCAAAAGAAAGCAACAATTTGATATTTTTTGGCTACAAATAGCTAATTGGCTAATATTAGTATTATTTAATGAATTGATCAATTTTTATAATAATAAGCTACTTATAAATAGGCATAGTTGGTAGTTTCCCTTAAATTTACCATTTTATGATATTAGCTCTCTATTTGAATTACTAAAAATAAAATCAAGCTATCTTATTTGGTACCTTTTATATATATATTTTTAAAAATCTATTTGGTACCTTATATTAAAGTTTAACACGTTAAAGTATGACACTAGGAGAACTAATAATTCTTTATAGCTCTAACAAAAAGAATTAACATTTTCAATAAACACAAACAACCCAATTTAAACAGGCAATTACTTAGACAAACACAAGTTCATATCCAAATAAATAATATGAGAGGAAACGACATAGACTCAACCCAAAGTCCCAAAGAGACAAAAAAAAAAACGCCTGATAGCTCAAGAATCTAATGGGATCAAACAAAAATTTCATATAGGATTCATGAAGATAAGAACTCTACTTTGAATAGAAAGTGATACTAAATACACTAGAGGAAAAAAAAATTGAGTTTCCAAATCAATATAATGGACGTTTCAGAGTAATAAATACATTGCAAGGATATATGCCAAGTGCCTTATCATAGAATGAGGATTTTAGAGCGAAGTCAATTGTTAAACGCTTGTGTTCCCTTGTTGCAAAGAAACCATTCCTTCTTGCCAAACAATGTATTTTATAAGGAAAAAATGCTAACAATAGTATGACGAAAGAAGGTGTATAATATCATCTTACAGAGTTGTATTAAAAGTATATAGAGTATATGTTATCATTAACTTAGATATGATAACTAAATCAAAGTGTTAAACACTATTGTTCACAAAATTTATCTTTCATTAGTCAATGAGTTTATAAAATTTATCTTTCAAGAGTCAATGATAGCTCATGTATAAATTTGATTCTACAAATGCTTCTTATGGAAACAAGCGTATTTTGAAATCTGAAATTAAAAACTCAGAATATAATTTATTTTAAATTATACAAAGTTATTTGCTAATATGTTTCTCCGATTAACTCTTTATGCTGGAAAATTGTTTACCCTAAAAAAAGGATAACAATTAAATTTGTAAGTGATTTTAAGGATACGTAGATTAATTCAATACAAACAGAAAATATCGCTAGATTAAACAGATAAAGGATGTAATAAATTGTCAAACTACTTAAAAGGGGATGATTCTGGACTCAATGAAATATCCGTCTTCGATCCCAGACTTGTAATAATGAAGCACTGATCAACAAGTGTAAGAACTTTTAATAACAGAGAAAAATAATAGTATATTGCCTTGATATACGTGTTACAATATTGTTAATGAATAATGAGGCCCTCTTTATATAGTAGAGGAGTCCTACCCTAGGTACAATTCCATAAAAGATAAAAATATTTTGTTTAACTAATCACCGAATTTCCGCCGGTACGTGCCGAGATCCGCGCCGAGATACCCAGCTGGTCACGGATATCACGGCCTTCTGTTAATCGTGCTCGATTGCCCAACAAAGCTCTCCGAAGTCTTTTGGTATTTGGACCGATCCCCGAGTCATGGCCCCGATATTCCCGAGGGTAGGCATTGTGCCCCCGGACCCTGGCTCGATGAGACCCTTGCCTCGATTCCGGTTCCTTGTCATCACGTCTCTTACTCAATTTACCTTATTGGAAACCGGGGCGTCCCATAGGCTCGGTTTCACCCGTATACAGATAGTCCCCTCGTTTCTCGCAGAGTATGTTTATGGAAATGTCAAGGAACGACATGAGCTCTTCTTCGATTCCTTCTTCAACACGCCGTGACACAAACGACAAAGAAACCGAAACATCCCGTCAGTCACGTCATAATGACTCCAAACGCGTGTCATCCATTGGCAGGCTGTTCCTGGATGCGAAACGGCGCAGAGCCTCTATAAATACTCCCTCATTCGTTCATTTTTTACTTTTGACCAAGCTTCTACCTTCGATCCTTCAAGATATCACTGCCTTCCTTCATACTCCAACATTTTTACCTTCGTTCTTCAAGTTTTTTTTTTCAACAAATTGCAATCTTTTCTTTATCATTTACTTTAGCCAGCATGCTTGATTTTCTCAGCAAGTTTTTACCCTTCATCTCCTAATCTTCCTTCACACTTTCAAGCCTTTTTCCAGATAACAATGGCGAAGACTTCCAAGACTGTTCCCCAAAAAAGTGTTTCTTCTTCCTCGCAAACGACCACCAAGGTCGAGGAGACCGCCCCTGATGTGGTTGTCCTCGAGAGGTCCGCTCCGGGCATGGCTACCGATGAATCGATAGCTGAGCCCTTATTGAAAATGTTTGTCCCCGGGAGGTGTTCGGTCACGGACGACTTTAAGGTCAAAAATTCCTCTTCGGTGCAAGGCCGATACGAGGCGGTATCAAGGTACATTTGCTCTATCATTAAGACCATTCTTCCCGTGGTTCGAAAGGACTGCGGCTGGGCGAAAAAGGAAGTAGTGATCCCCGGACCCGATGACGACATTACTACCCATGTGGAGGGGTATTCGAGTTTACACTTTCCCCTTCACTCTAGGCCCGGCGGACCTGGTCATTCTGGATTTTTGCAGGAGGTATGACGTGTGCCTCTGCCAGATCTATCTGTCACTATGGAGGATCGCAATCCTCCTTCGATTCTTTGTGAATAAAGTCAACTCTTGTTTGTTCACCGTCGATCATCTACTCCGCCCGTACAATCCTCGAATCTTCCGGGGGGACTTATAAAGCTCGTACGCTAGGCTAGCAAGGCCCCGTTTTCAAGCATTGAGAAGGACCAGATCAGGGTTGGCAGGGACCTTTTGCCCAGGTCAGGACCGCCGACCTGATACTGATGGTAGGCTATAATCCCGTATTTTAGTCACTTATTGCACACTAATTTTCTGCACTATAATTCAGTTGGAGCTTTAATCACTAATATTTTGCACTTGTGTGTTTTATGCCTTGTAGGAGTGATTCCGATCTATGTAGATGTTGTGGAATGAATTCATGCTATTTTGGAGCTTTGAAGTCTGAGTAAAAGTCCAAGAATTAAGTTGGGATCGTGTTCGGGGATCAACAGATGATTGTGCACTTTAAGAACGAAACGAAGAATCGAGCAAGCATACTGCGCCTTGTCCAATAAAATGCATATAACCTTTAGCTCAGAAATCTGTTTAGGCTCCACAATATATCATTGGAAATCCATTTAAATGGGCTACAACTTTTATATTTTACACTTTCCCAAATTCCCAACTGATACCACCCAGGTATGCGACCACGTGCGCGATCGTGCATTGGGCGCGCACTTGGGGCAGAACAGTGTGAAAAATGCGCGACCAAGTCCCCAGGTGCGCGACCACGTATGTCCTGTCCAGGAAGAGTCCTATTTCGCTAAGAAAAGGGTAGTTTCATCCATTTTTATTTTGGGGGCGAATTAAATACCCCAAAACACCATTTTAGAAGAACCTTTGAAATACTTTAGACCTAGGGAAGCTAAGGAGAAGAAGAAGAAGCAAGAGCAGAAGGATTTCATCCTTTCTTCCTTACTCAAATCTGGGTTTGGATTGTATTTATGTTTTCCTATACTTTTATTTCATTTGTGAAGAACTTCTCCGTGTCTATGGAGTAGATCCTTTTGGATTTTGATGGATTTGGTGTATTGATGATTGTTTGTGGATTATAACTCTATTTTTATGTATTTGAATCGTTTTTGGAAGATTTAATTTTTGCATCTATATTCACTTGTTCTTGTAATCGAAAGAGGCATAACTTGTGATATATTTGCACTATATTGTTGGTTGAGTTCATAGATTCTTCGAAGTAATCGAAAGAGGTTAGTTGAATCCTTGATTAAACCTAGTTAGAAGGATAATCAAAAGAGGTGCTCCTAAAGACCAATCCTTATGAATTCTTGCATATCTTGACTGAGCTTAAATTGGTTCATATTGTGAGGTTGAGACTTAATCGAGAGAGGAGTTTCCACTAAATAATTATACTGATAATTAAGTAAATTCGAGAGACTCACTTGAATATTAGAAGTGAATTATCTAGAGTTAGATCCCGAACAATTATCTTGCACCTATCCTATCAACCCATATTTTCTCCCATTGATAACTTCCTTGCTTACCTTTGTTGATATTGGCATTAGTCAATAGTTTAGGTTCTTAATTAATTTCAATTCTTAATTTATAAATCTCCATTGTTGATCCTCCTGGATAGCAATCGAGCTACGGACTACGAGAACACTGTTTAAATCCAATCCCTATGGATACGATAATTATACTATACTATCTTTGACTAGCGAGCAGAATTTAAGTATGTGTTTTTAGTCCGTCAAATTTTGGCGTCGTTGCCGGGGATTGGCAATCAATAGTGTTTGAAATATTTTGTAGTTCTAATTCAGTAATTTATTTTTATTTTTTTTCTTTTATTTTGTTCTTCACGGGTTTCTTTTCTGTATGTTGGCAACAAGTTAAGTCCGTGGTGTATGACACGATCTTCTTCAAAAGAAGTAATACCCTACTAACCAGAATTGGAAAAACACATGTGACAACTGAGGAAGGAGAAAGAGTTAACCTTCAAGTTCTTAGGCAACCTTCAACCCAAGAACACATGGCTAATAACGGTGACGACGAGGTAGAGGCAACTGCAAGAGAGACAGCGCAACATAGAGAAGAAGCTGAAAAGATAGCAGCTGAGGCAGCCCATAGAGCTGCTGAGGAAACTGTTGAAGACAATAGGGGTCGAAGATTCAATCTAAATCGACCCTTGATTGAAGACCAGTTCGAGAATGTGGTACCCAGGCCTGGTAGAGCATTGGGTGATTATGCCAGACCAGTCTACAATCAAGGATTGTCAAGTGTTAGACCACCCCCAATTGCAGCGAATAATTTCGAGTTGAAGCAAGGTTTGCTTCAAACCATTCAAAACAACTGCGCTTACAGAAGGAAGATGAACGAAGATCCAAACATGCATCTGATGGACTTCGAGGAGATTATGAACACAGTTCATTACAATGGGGTGTCACAAGATGCAGTGTATTTGAGGGCATTCCCCTTTTCACTTAAAGATGATGCGAAGTAGTGACTTCAAAGCTTGCCAAATGGGTCAATTAGAACATGGGAGGAAATGACCAGAAATCTTTTTGATAAATATTTCTCCTCAGCTAAAATGGGCAAGTTTAGAAGAGAAATCCATAACTTCTACTAAAAAGAGAATGAAACTGTATTTGAAGCACGAGAGAGGTTTAAGGAGATAGTTAGAAGGTGTCAACATAGCGAAATTAAACTCTGGATGCAACTCTAGGATTTTTGGGATGGATTGACACCGACCTCGCGTAGAACATTGAGCAACGTAGTTGGAGGCCCCTTTATGAAGAAGACTCCAGAGGAGATAGTTACAATTCTTGATGAGTTATCCGAAGATGCTAATCAATGGCCCTTTGAGAGTGTGGAAAGAAGAAAATCAACTAGTGTTCACCAAGTTGATGCTACTACATCTGCACAAGTATAACTTGATGCTATGGCTAAAGAAATACAAAAGCTAACTGTAGATTAGATGCAAAATGTACACCACGCAGCTTGTGATATGTGTGGAAGAGGACACCCTACCCATGAGTATCAAGCCTCAACTGAGAAAGTGAATGATGTAGGAAACTATAATGCAATGAGTTAGAGGCACCCCGACTTTTCGTGGAGTTCACCTGGGGGTACTACAAATGCATGGAAACAAAACAACCCAAGATTTCAGGAACAAGGAGCTACATGTTTTCAAAATCAGTAGAGGTAGCAGTATTAATCTCCACAGTCGAATCAATCCAACATGGAAGATCTAATGACCTTCATTATCAAGACATATGAGAGGCTTGATGCCCATGAGGCAGCTATCAAAGAATTGAATACATCTTTTCGAAGACTGGAAAAACAAGTTGGGCACTTAGCTACTCTAATGTCGGAGAGAGCTCCAGGAACACTTCCCGCTGATACTGAGAGAAATCCCAAAAAAATAGTGAATGTTGTAACTCTGAGAAGTGGGCAAGTGTTGAAAGATCCCAACCCAATCCAAAATGATGTGGACTTTGAAAAAGAAAGTGGGAAGCAGTTGAAGGGTGATGTTGATAAAAAGAATAAAGGCCCGATGAAAACTGAGAAAAAGAAGGATGAAAAATCAATAAGGGAGGAACATGATGAGATCAAGCATATGCCTGCGCTGCCTTTTCCCCAAAAGCTGACTCGAGAAAAGCTGGACAAACAGTTCGAGAGATTTTTAGATGTACTGAAATAGGTTCATGTAAACTTGCCATTCACAGAGGTGCTCTCACAAATGCCAGCTTATGAAAATTCTTGAAGGAGATCCTTACAAAGAAAAGAAAGATAGAAGAGATGAAAGTGGTCCAGCTCAAAGAGCATTGCAGTGCAATCTTGCAAAATAAACTCCCATAAAGTGTGGAGATCCAGGGAGTTTCACTATACCTTGCTCTTTAGGCACTCTTAATTTTGATAAATCTTTATGTGATTCTGGTGCCTCAATTAATTTAATGCCTTTGTCTATTTACAAGAAGCTGGAGCATGAGATTGGAGAGATAAGGTCAGCACCAATTTCCTTGCAGCTGGCTGACCAAACAACTTTGATACTTGAGGGGATAGTTGAAGATGTTTTAGTTAGGGTAGATAAGTTTGTATTTCCTGTAGACTTCATTATGGTAAAGATGGAGGAGAACAAAGAGATCCCCCTTATTTTAGGAAGACCATTCTTAGCGACAGACAGAGCAATATTAGACATACATGATAGAAAGCTCATGCTTAGAGTGGGTAAGAAGACAGTCACTTTCTAGATGAATGTAGAAACAGGGGTGAGAAAGGAAAAGCCAGCTGCAAGTGTAGAGTGGAGAGTGAAAATCTCGAAAGAGAAGGTTGCGATGAGCGAAAAAGATAAGTGTGGGGTGTACCCTAAGAAGGTTGAGAAGAAGCTATCCGTATGGATGTGTTGATTCATCCAAGTCACACCTCTGTTTAAGGTTATGAAATGGTCGATACAATAATAATACCTAACAAGGAGTTGGGGTCGATTTTCCACAGGGAGCTATGAATGGGACTTAGGGGTATATATTATAGTGTATGAGCTTGAATTATCTCAAATTGCACTTCCACAAACTCGGGTTGTTTCTAGGTCTAATTTAAACTAAGATTGCAAACTAAGAATTTAAACTAGGAAAATATTTTTGTTGTTGTTTTTCAAATGATGTAAAAGGCCTAGGGCTATGACCTTCACCTAGGTGTTTGCCTAACGGGTTGTAAAAGCTTATTTTATTGGTCGGGATATATTATAGCTATCAACACTCGAGTACCCACTCAATACCTCTCGGTCAGAGAGTGATTTTGCCCAATTTGGCTTTCTCAAGTCCAAATGGGTATGTCACGACCCAAAATCCGTTAAAGGTCGTGATGGCGCCGGACACCATTGTCAGGCAAGCCAATACTAAATAGTTAATTAAATTCTCATTTTAATATTTTTGAAATCGTAAATTTATTTCAATTTATCTAGTAAAAGATGAATGTACAGAATAATAACAATGTTTTCCAATTTCAATACTGAACATCCCATAATCATCCCAGAACCCGGTGTCACAAGTGCATGAGTATTTTCTAGGAATTTAATTTAAAATACAATAACTGTCCGGAATACAAATTTGGACAAGAAAGAAAATACAATACTCTGAAGGAGACTCCACTGGCTGCGGGTCGTACATAAGATGCAGCTCACCTAAGTACTCATAATAATCGCGCCTCTGCGCCCACAAGACCACTAGTCATGTATGTACCTGCATAAAACGTGCAACAAGTATAATTTGAGTACGTAAATCAACGCGTACCCACTCAATACCTCTCAGTCAGAGAGTGATTTTGCCCAATTTGACTTTCTCAAGTCCACATGGGTATTGAACAAAACGGTTGATACAAAGCTCAAGTCGGATTTTACTATCTCTAGGTTTAACCCTTTAATTGGGACTATCAATCTCTCGATTTACCTAATTTCTTGTTAGCCAAGTTTTCCTAGACTAAATCTCTCTTTCTCAAGTAGAGACCAAGTCAAATATGCATGAACTAATATTTGCAACCATTAATTCTACAATTAAAAGCAAGAACAAGGTTAAATAATAAACACCCAATCATAAACAAGCAACAAATTAAACACCCATTAAGATTACACTCTAGGGTTGGGTTACAACCCTAGTGAAAATCTAGCTACTCACGCTTAAGATACAAGAAATAGAAGAAGAAATAATAATTAAACCCATATTGATAATTAAAATAATAAAATCAATATTCAAAAACTTAAAATAGAAAAAACTACTAAAAAGAGTAAAAGAAACTGTCTATTGTAGCAGCTGATGTCAAAACTTGACCTAAAAAAGTGAAACTCTTCTATTTATACAGGGCTAGAATTTTTGGATAAAAATTTCCATTCGGAGGTTCTGCGGCCGCACAATTTCATGTGCGTTCCGCACTTTGCTTCAGCCTGACAGGATTGGAAAACTTGCGGCCGCATAATTCTGAACTGCGGCCGCACTTCTCTCTTTCTACAGTCCGCAAAAATGTCTTTGCGGCTGCACCTTGCTCTTCTGCGGTCCGCACAAATGTGACTGCCACTGTGTAGTTGTTTTTCTGCGGCCGCACAATAATTGTGCGGTCCGCACTTTTGTTGAACTTGAGATGCAGGTTCTCTGAACTTTTGCTCTTACCCAGTTTATGCGGCCGCACATATCATGTGCGGACCGCACTTTTCATACTTCTCTTATGTGCGTTTCTTCACATCCTGTGGCCGCAAATGATAATTTGCGGTCCGCACTTCTGAGCTTTTGTGCCTGTTTTTGTCCTTGAGTTCAGATCACTCCTTCTTGAGTTGGATTTCATTTTGGGAGCTCATCTTCCAATATTCAAGCAATTAAGCACATTTCATCAGTTCACGGGAATAGAATTAAGCGCTTTTGGACTAAAACGAAAGCAAAATGGCGCTCATAAGTAGTCAAAATCCCCACTTATCAATTCCTCCAAACTTAAGCTTTTGCTTGTCCTCAAGCAAATAAAGTAGTTCTCACCTCCATAAGTTAAGAGTCATTCCATCTAATCAAAGGTGAATAAATCACACATCAATTGGGACCAATAATTACCCACGACAGTTATGAATTATCAACAAGGCAACAAGTTGAATTTTTAAGCATGAATAGTTCTAATGTGACACTTGAGCATCAAGAGTTGACTTTATTCATCAAGGAAGTTCTCTCTTTCTGTAGGTTATTGTGGATCCCAAACTCCTTCTCCTCTAATCTCTTTTTGCCTATCTCACTTAAGAATATAGCACTCAATTCAAAGATTTGTGAAAGATTCGCTCATCTCTCTCAAAAGAATATCACAAGTACGACTTTAAGTACCATAGGCTTGCCCCTCATGTAAATCACTACTAATGTAAGCCTACTCGGCTTGAAATCACGTAGGGCTCTTTCGGGATACAATGAAGCCTTTTGGACTAAGGTTTGATAAGCTATGATAGAACGGGGTTCATCTTTCCTTAAGCACTCCATTTTCTTTTATCGGCTCCTGATTTTGCCAACTCTTTGAGGCATTTTATTTTCCTTAGGGGAACTAGAGAGACTTAACATCACTCTTTCTTGGTCATGATATTCACTTTCTCCCTCTTTGCTTTTTCCATGCTTTGTATCATTACTTTTCTTTGAATCCCTTCAACTCTTCAACTTATTCACTTTCTTTATGCATTTTTCTTTTTGTTATTTCTTTTTCTTGCCTTTCCTTCTCTTCATTTCTTTTCTCTTTTGCCTTGATACCTTTTTCAAACCCCTCGTCTCTCCCCCAAACTTACGTTTTTATCCAATTATTTCACAAGAGTGTTAAAGAAAGCTTGGGTGCCAAGCGAGGGTCACAACATAACGGGTAAAGGCTTGTAACGTGGCTATCAAGTTAGAAAGGTTTTAGGCTCAATTGGGTTGACTAGGGATAACAACATTGGTGGGCCATGAAAATTTTCAAGCAGGTCAAGGAGATCCTACAATCACTTCTCAAGCCAAGCAAAACTTAAAATTTCGCCTAGAAATATATTCAAGGCAAGTTCTAGACTATTCGCACAGGTACTTGGATTTGCAACAACAACATCTCACTTCTCACGCAGCTGGGTTGTTAAAGAGGATAGAGTCGAGGGACCACAACGACCATATTCAAGATTGAAAATTACTATGGTTCGACTAAACCACTCGATGATTGCCTGAGTCAACACAAGAGTCAAAAGGTCACTAACTAGAGCTATTTCTTTCCAACAACCTTATTTTTAACCATAAGCATGTAGTTAAATATGTTGGTATCAAGTGAAGCATGTTTGACTCTTCGAGCCTGACTCAATTAGGTCTTTTTATTCATTATTACTACTATTATTACCTAACTACCAAAAACAGTCTCAATCCATTGAGAAGGTTGTCACGCCATCCGTCATAGGGAAGAGTCGCCCGGTTCACACAAAAATTACCTTTGGAAAGAAACGTGGCATTAAGAAAACCAAAGGTTTATTATTCATTAAATCATAAAAAGAAGCTAAAAAATAAAAAAGAAGCTACTAGATTAAACATACACTAATAAGAAAATAGAATAAAGAAGCTAAAAAGTAAACTACTGAAAGCCTAACGATTATACATAATGAGAGAGGAAAAGAGAGAATATATATACAGAATAAAGATAAAGAAGAAAATATTGTCAGTTATTACAAACCAAATGTCTAAAAGTTATCCAAATAGAAAATAAACTCCACCCCCGAACAAGAATAAGCATTGTCCCCAATGCTTAACAAAATAAGAATAAAGAAGGGTAAGAGTGAAAAGACTCCCTATGTAGCCTTAGACATCTCCGTGTCCATAGCAGCGTCACTGCCCTCAGTCTCCTCTAACTGGATCTCGTCATCCTCGACGGTGGGAGTAGCTGGGTTGGTGAACATCTGGCGTACCGCCTCAACAGTGTCGGCAACCAGGTCTGTCTCGTCAGACTGGCTAGCTGGTGCCACTAGAACTGATGGTGCTGGTGCTGGTGGTAGTGACAGTGCTGGATCTATCAACATGTCAAATAGAAGATCTCCAAGCTGCATCAATCTTAGTTACCTCTTTTTGCAGCTTTTCAATTGATTTCTTGGATGCCTGGGATTTCTTCATTTTCTTTACTTGCTTTCCCAACTCTTCAATCGCTAATCCACGATGTACCAAGGTGTTCATTATAGTGGTCTGGTTCTCCAGGAGCTTCTTCAAAGTCTCCTCCACTATCGGAGGTAGCTGGGGTGCTGACATAGATGACTGCGCTGCAACATGACCGGATAAGTCAGACAACTTTGCAGTAGCTATCTGCATCTACTTGTTGAGGCTCGCCAAAGTCTAGGAGACACGCAGCGTAGATAGTGGAGTAGAAGGCATGTGCACCGGATTCAAAGCCGATGTAGAAGTCACTGATGAAGGATCTGAAGAAGGAGGTGGAGGCATAGCTGCTGCACCATCAGAAGGCTCTGCTAAAGTAGATGTCAAGTCAAATATCTCAGCAGCTACCCCGGCGGGCTCATCAGACTGGCCTGCAGTAGTAGAGGGTTTACCCTTTTCTTTGGGTTTCCACCAGCCATCAAAGAATACCATGAGAAGGTCTTCTTCGCTCGCACTTTGGTATCAAAATCCCTCAGCTCCACCCCCAAATCCGTAAGGTACTCAGTGATAGTGTTGGGATACGGGTATGAGGTGTCACCTTGCCTGGCGACCACAAACATGTTGGCCGATATCACGGTACCCACATTGATTGGGTACCCGACCATGATAGAGGCGACTGGCACTGCCCGCAAAATTGGAAGATTTGTTTCATTTCAGCACGGGTCTAGTCTGCTACACACGACTGTTTGCCATCCCTTTGCCTTAAAATTTAGGGTGTTCCACTAAATAGGAACCCATGTTGTGATCCATGATGGAGACGACCCCGGAGCTGCAAGGATCTCAGCTATCCATGGTCGTACTGCATCTCTCAGTGCTAACTTTTCCAGGTATTGCACATGGTCGACCACAAATTCTCGGACTAGGTATTCCTTGGCGTCTACTACAATTCAGGTGAATCACATCCACCGCTTTCGCTCCCGAAACTATCTCGACACTGCTGGGTTATATTTGTCAAGGTCTTTTAACATGATTTGACACTCAAGAGTGAGCGATCTCACTGGCCACCAATCTCGGAAACTTGTGAAAGTAGCTAGACTAACAAACCTATCTTCCCACATCTCTTTCTTCTTCGATCTCTCAAGGCCGGCAACTCTGGTATCACCCCCTCAGCCATTGGGGGAATGTGTGGATAAGGGCTCCGAAGCCTGACTGTCACCTTCCGAACCCTTAGAAGTGCTCTCAGAGGAGGACGATTCATCTCGGAGTTGATATCTTCCCTAAAGCTGTTGTGGATGTGATTGAACAACAGACTACTCTTGCACTGAGTCGCCCTCCGATACTTCCCTGGATGGGGAATAAGAGCTTGATTTAGCGGGCTCCGCAGCTCTACCTCGGCCGGCTGTCACCTTCTTATTGATTACCCTTTGGGGGGCGAGGGGTAAATAACTTTTGCCTCTGACTCTGGAAGGCTCACCCATCTCCTTTGATGTATCACCACGACCTTGTGATCTAACCATATTCTGTAACAAATAGTAGCAGGTGTCAGTTCTAGTTCAAGTTCAGATAAATAGACATTCACAGAACAAAACATGTCTGCAGGGTGGGGAAGTGCGGTCCGCACAATTGCAAGTGCGGCCGCAGCCTGGGTTGTGCGGACCGCACAATTTGAACTTGTGGCTGTAGAGAGGAAACTGTGGTCCGCATAATTTTGAGTGCAACCGCAAATCTGAAGTGCGGTCCGCACAATTGTCTGTGCGACCGCACTATGAGGACCTTAAAATAGCAACTCTCTGAAGATAGAGATTGTCCTGATCTGCGGCCGCACACATATTTCTGCGGCCGTGATGGGATTTCTGCGGTCCGCACAATTTTGCCTCACCAACTGCCCTAGTCAACACTTCTGCGGACCGCACAATTTTTTGTGCGACCGCAGATTTCAAAATTAGATCGGGCAGATTCCTTAAGGATTTCGATTTATGCACAAATTGGACATGGTAATAGCAATTAAACATGGGAATCAAGATACCCATTCCCCAATAACAATTAGGAGTTGACCCAACACAATTCACACCCCACATGGATATAAAATTGACTTCTAATGACAAATGGTCTAAAATAACTAAGAAATTGTAAACTAAACTAAGAAAATTGAAGAATCCTAGAAGTGATTTGAACATACCAGTGATGAAGCACTGCTAAGGAATGATCACAGATGCGTATCTAGGTGGTAGATGATTGAACAGATATGTGCAAAGTTTTAGCCTTTTTTTGAGTGCTCAGAGAATGAAAAGTTTGTACAATAGCTTTAGCATTACTATTTATACACAAGGATCTGGCTAAGGAACAAAGAGACGAGTGCGGCCGCGGAATTCCTTCTGTGGTCTGCACTCTGTTACCTGGAGGTTCAATTTCCTTTGATGATCTGCGGCCCGCAGATTTTGCTGCGGACCGCAGAGTTCACTGTGCGGCCGCACTTTTGCTGTTTCTCTGACAAACAAACTTTAGAGAGTTTGTATTTTTCCATCTCAATTTGTGCGGTCTGCACAAGAATTGTGCGGCCGCAATTTGCCTTCTGTTGTAGCATTCAAAATTGTGCGGTCCGCACTTTTTCCATACTTAGCTAATTTTTTCTGAGCTCAGTTCTTGTAAAGCACACTCATTTCTGCAACACACTTCAAATCCAGCTAGCACAAAATAAGACCTATCTAAAGAATAAGAAAAGAAAAAAGAAAAAGAAACATGGGTTTCCTCCCAAGAAGCGCTTGATTTAACGTCGCGGCACGACGCAGATTACCATCACTTGAAATGAATTACCGCCACGACATGACCATCACCAACGTTTCCCAGATAATGCTTCACCCGGTGACCATAGACTCTAAACACCTCATCATTTTTATTCTTCATGTCCAATGCACCAAAGGGTGTCACACCCACAACCTTAAACATGCCATTCCATTTAGACTTTAACTTTCCAGGAAACATCCGTAACCGTGAATTGAACAACAACACAAGATCACCCTCTTTAAACTCTTTGCTCCAAATGTACTTGTCATGAAGATATTTCATCTTCTCTATGTATACGGATGAACTTGTGTATGCATGGTACCGGAACTCATCCAACTCATTCAAATATGCCACCCTTAAGTTGGCAGACATCCCACTCAAGATTCAACCTCTTTAAAGCCCACATGGCTTTGTGCTCAAGTTCCAACGGAAGATGACAAGTTTTTTCGAACACCAACCGATATGGAGACATTCCGATAGGTGTTTTGTAAGCCGTCCTATAAGCCTATAAAACATCATCAAGTTTTTTGGACCAATCCGTCCAGTTAGCATTCATTATTTTGGACAAAATACTCTTTATCTTCCGGTTGGAGACTTATACTTGACCGCTTGCTTATGGATGATAGGGAGTCATGACTTTATGAGTGATACCATACTTGGTGAGTAAGGTGTCAAAAGTTTTGTTGCAAAAATGCGACCCCCCATCACTTATAATAGCTCGTGGAGTACTAAACCTTGTGAAAATATTCTTCTTCAAAAACGCCACCACATTTCTTGCTTTATTGTTGGGTAAAGCAAAGGCCTCAAACCATTTGGACACATAATCAACCGTGGCCAAGATGTAGGTGTTTCCACAAGAACTCACAAAAGGACCCATGAAGTCAATACCTCACACATCGAAAATATCAATCTCTAAAATGGTGGTGAGGGGCATCTCATTTTTCTTTGAGATTCCACCGGCCCTTTGACATTCATCACAACACTTGACGAGATCACTTGCATCTTTGTAATGAGTGGGCTGATAGAAACTGCAACTTAGCACTTTGGCCGCCGTTCTTGCTCCACCATGCTGGCCACATACGGCAAAGAATGACAAGCTACAAGGATTTCACATTGTTCCTCCTCCGGTACACATCTTCTAATCACTCCATCCGTACAAATCCGAAAAAGGTACAGTTCATCCCAATAATAGTCTTGACAATCCCGTTTGAGATTCTTCCTTGAGTTTGAAGAGGACTCATCCGGGATAATACCACTTACAAGAAAATTTGCTAGATCTGCGAGCCATGGCACCTCTTTCATTGAAATAGCCAAGAGTTGCTCATCGGGGAAGGAGTCATTGATTTCAAGGCCATTATGCAGCCTCCCCTCCTCCTCCAAACGAGACAAGTGGTCCGCCACTTGGTTTTCACTTCCTTTTTTGATCTTGGCTGTCTATATCAAACTCTTGCAACAAAAGCACCCATCTCATCAACCGGGATTTGGAATATTTCTTGCTCATAAGATAACTAAGTGCCGCATGATCCGTTTGGACTATTACTTTTGCACCCATCAAGTACGGGCGGAACTTCTCAATTGCAAACACAATGGCAAGGAGCTCTTTCTCCGTAACGGTGTAGTTGACTTGGGCACTATTCATGGTTTTACTAGCATATTAGACCAGATGAAAAATCTTATTGATGCGTTGCCCCAAAATTGCCCATACTGCTACATCACTTGCATCACACATGAGTTCAAAAGGGACACTTCAATTTGGAGCGATGATAATGGGAGTAGTTGTCAACTTGAACTTGAGCAATTCAAATTCTCTCATACAATCATCATTGAAGTGGAACTTAGCATCTTTCTCCAAAAGCTTGCACAAAGAGTTCACCACTTTAGAGAAATCCTTTATGAAATGCTGGTAAAATCCTGCGTGGCATAAGAAACTCCGCACGCCTTTCACCGAAGTTGGAGGTGGAAGTTTAGAAATCACCTCAATCTTTGCCTTGTCGATTTAAATACCATTCTTTGAGATCTTGTGGCCAAGGACAATGCCTTCCTAGACTATGAAATGGCAATTTTCCCAGTTGAGCACCAAGTTTGTTTTTTCACATCTTGCCAACACTTTATGCAAGTTTGCGAGACAATCATCAAAAGAATTTCCAACCACCGAAAAGTCATCCATGAAGACTTTAAGGTAATCCTCCACCATGTCCATGAAGATCACCATTATACACCTTTGAAAAGTTATTGGTGCATTACACATCCCAGATAGCATCCGCTTGAAGGCGAAAGTACCATAAGGACATGTAAAGGTAGTTTTCTCTTGATCCTCCGGAGCAATAAGAATTTGGTTGCAGCCGGAATACCCATCAAGGAAACAATAGAAAGCACGGCCGACCAATCTATCAAGCATTTGGTCTAGGAAGGGAAGTGGAAAATGGTCCTTCCTTGTGACTTTATTGAGCTTACGATAGTCCATACACACTCGCCACCCGGTCACCGTTCTTGTAGGAATCAACTCATTCTTATCAATGGTGACCACCGTCATGCCCCCTTTCTTTGGGACACATTGAACCGTAGAAGTTAACGAACTATCGAACATGGGTAGACAAACCCGACATCCAACCACTTGATGATCTCCTTTTTGACAACCGCTTGCATGGCTTCATTGAGTCTCATTTGATGTTCAATAGATGGTTCGGCACCTTCCTCCAAGTTAATCTTGTGCATGAAAAATGCGGGGCTTATCCCCCGAATATCCTCCAATGTCCATCTAATAGCCTTCTTCCTCTTTTGTAGCACCGCTAGTGTAGAGTATACCTTTACGTTATTCAAACAAGAGGAAAGAATAATTGGTAAAGTAGAAGAAGGGCCAAGAAATTCATATCGAAGATGTGGAAGCAATGGTTTCAACTCTAAGATAGGAGGCTCTTCAATGGAAGGTTTTGTAGGCGGAGTTGTCCTATTTTCAAGACCCAAGGACAATTTGAGGGGTTCATAAGTGTACGACCCCATTCCTTGCAAAGGGTTCACACATTCCATGAAGCCATCCATCTCGTCATCATCAAAGTTGAGCAAGACGACCTCCAATGTATCATCAACATTCACTACAACACTTGTTTCATCTACAATCACATCGGTCACCAAGTCCACGAAAGAACACACCTCTTTGCTATTAGGTTGCCTCATGGACTTACACACATGGAAAATCACTTTTTCATCACCAACCCGGAAGGTAAGTTCTCCGGCTTCAACATCAACTAGAGCGTTCCTCGTAGCAAGGAAAGGTCTATCAAGAATAATCGACACCTCATAATCAACCTCACAATCAAGAATGACACAATCCGCCGGAAGAATGAATTTATTAACACGAACCAATACATCTTCAATCACTCCCAATGGTCTTTTTATGGTACGATCTGCCATTTGTAATCTCATAGATGTGGGTCTTGGTTGCCCAATTCCTAAAGTCTTGAAAACTGAATATGGTATCAAATTGATACTTGCCCCAAGATTACAAAGAATTTTTGCAAACTCGGCACTTCCAATTGTACAAGGAATCGTGAAACCGCCGAGATCCTCCAACTTGGGAGCCATTGAATGCACAATTTCACTCACTTGATGAGTCATTTTTATAGTTTTAAAATTCATTGACCGCTTCTTTGTCACTAAATCCTTCATAAACTTTGCATAACCGGGCATTTGCTCCCAGGCTTCAACCAATGGCACATTGATTGATAGACTCTTCATCATGTCAATGAACTTTTTGAATTGATTCTCGTCATTTTTCTTGGAAAGCCTTTGAGGATATGGAGGAGGAGGCCTAGGCATTGGTGCCTTAGCCTTTTGCACTACCAGTTTCGGTATGTCAACGATGTGATCCCTAGACGGGTTCACTTCCTCTTGAGCTTCTTTCACATTGTCATCAATATCAATCCACACTTCATCATTTGCTTGCACCACATTGTTCGGGGTCTCATCTTCTTGAACCACTTGCTCATCATCCACAAGTTTCCTTTGACTTGAGGTGGGTGCATCCCCACTTTTTTCACTCCTTGCAGTAACAACCATGGCATGTCCCGTGTTGTTCCCACCCTTTGGGTTCACCACCGTGTCACTTGGTAGTGCCCCCTTAGGATGAGTATTTAGGGCTTGAGAGAGTTGCCCCATTTGGACTTCCAAGTTACGGATCGATGTATTGTGAGAGGCAAGTTGGGCATCAGAGTCGGCATTCTTTTCCATCATTTGCTTGAACATATTCTCGATTTGTCCCATATCATTGTTGGAAGAACTTAGACCATGGGAAGGATAAGGAGGCAGATTGCTTGGTTGTTGATATATCGGGGGTCTTTGAAAACCTGATTATTGTTCTATCCCCCTTGGTTGTTGCCTCCCCAATATCCTTAGTTGTTGCCACTCTAATTGCCTTGGTTATTTCCACCATTCCAATTTCCTTGATTGTTGTTATTTTTCCAATTCCCTTGATTGTTGCCACCATTCCAATTACCTTGGTTGTTAGAATTTCAATTACTTTGATTACCTTGAGGTTGCCATTGTTGTTGATTCGGGCGTTGAGAGTTGTTTCTTTGCCCTTGAAAGTTGTTCACGTATTGCACTTTCTCCTCTTGTTCATTGTAAGATTCATCTTGATTAAATCCACTATCTTCTTGCACATAATTCTCCACACAGTTTTGCACTTGTGGACCCTTGGGCCTTCTTTTGTTCACTATCATACTAACTCCTTCCATGGCATTGACTTGCTTAGGACTTTGCACTTGTTGAAGTTGAACCTTGGCTAATTGATTCATTGTGGTGGTTAACTCAAAAAATTGAAGAATCCTTGTAGACCCATGATCATGCAATTATTTATGTAGGTGAATCACGTTCGGATTACCTTGAAGAACATTTGCCCTACTTTGCCATGTCAATGAAGTGTCTGCCATTTCATCTAAAATCTCACAAGCTTCCACATACGGCATTGTCATGAAATTTCCACCGGCAAGTTGATTTACCACACACTGATTGGTCGTATTAATCCCCCGGTAGAAAGTTTGTTGAATCATAGCCTCCGTCATGTCATTATTGGGGCACTCTTTGACCATAGTTCGGTACCTCTGCCATATTTCATGCAATGGCTCATTCGGCTCTTGTTTGAATGCTAGAATCTCGTCTCTAAGAGTAGCTATATGCCCAGGAGAAAAGAACTTGGAAATAAATTTCTCCGCCAATACATCCCATCTATGGATGGAATGGTTTGGCAATCTCTTTAACCAATCTAAGGCTTTCCTCCGTAGAGAGAAAGTAAATAGACTAAACCTTAAAGCATCCTCGGAGATGTTTGTCTATTTACTCCCCCAACAAGTGTCCACAAACCCCTTCAAGTGTTTGTATGCATTTTGACTCGGAGCCCCGGTGAAGAATCCCCGTTGCTCTAGCAATGTGAGCATTACATTCGTGATTTGAAAGTTGCCCGCCCTAATGCGGGGCGGGACTATGGCACTTGCATACCATTCATTCGGTAACACCAGGTGTGGAGCCGCTCTTGGTGGAGGTGGGGGTGGAACTGGGACGTTGTCTTGAGGCGGTCGGCCTCGTCTATTTGCTTGAGGTTCAAGAGGAACCTCTTCAACTTGGTCATCTTCAGCGTCCACATCCCCCAAAGGCATGTTTCCAAGTTGATCATTGTTTAGGGCCATTGTTGCACCTACAATTGTTTCACACAAATCGGTAACACGGAAGGAAAAAAAGACAATTCACACATAAAACCAAATATATAGCTAAATCCGTTTTATGCTCCCCGGCAAAGACTCCAAAAATTGATCTCGTCCAAGTCACACCTCTATTTAAGGTTATGAAACAGTCGATGCAATAGTAATACCCAACAAGGAGTCGGGGTCAATTTTACATAGGGAGCTATGAATGGGACTTAGGGGTATATATTATAGTGTATGAGCTTGAATTATCTCAAATTGCACTTCCACAAACTTGGGTTGTTTCTAGGTCTAATTTAAACTAAGATTAATAACTAAGAATTTAAACTAGGAAAGTGTTTTTATTGTTGTTTTTCAAATGATGTAAAAGGCCTAGGGCTATGACCTTCACCTAGGTGTTTGCCTAACGGGTTGTAAACTTTAAAGCTTTTTTTATTAGTCGGTGTATATTATAGCTATCAACACTCGAGTACCCACTCAATACCTCTCGGTCAGAGAGTGATTTTGCCCAATTTGGCTTTCTCAAGTCCAAATGGGTATGTCACAACCCAAAATCCGTTAAAAGTCGTGATGGCGCCGGACACCATTGTCAGGAAAGCCAACACTAAATAGTTAATTAAATTCTCATTTTAATATTTTTGAAATCATAAAGTTACTTTAATTTATCTAGTAAAAGATGAATGTACAGAATAATAACAATGTTTTCCAATTTCAATACTGAACATCCCATAATCATCCCAGAACCCGGTGTCACAAGCGCATGTGCATTTTCTAGGAATTTAACTTAAAATACAATAACTGTCCGGAATATAAATTTGGACAAGAAAGAAAATACAATACTCTAAAGGAGACTCCGCTGGCTACGGGTCGTACATAAGATGCATCTCACCTAATTCCCCACAATAATCATGCCTCTGCGCCCACAAGACCACTAGTCATGTGTGTACCTGCACAAAACGTGCAGCAAGTGTAGTATGAGTACGTATATCAACACGTATCCAGTAAGTATCCCGCCTAACCGCGAAGAAGTAGTGACGAGGGGTCGACTCGGACACTTACTATAGGCTATAATAATATCAGGTACATTAAAGATATGAATGAATATGAGCCAGAGTAAATATATGAAGCAACCAAGTATAAAATACGTAGTGAAATTTTCCTCTTTACAATTTACTCAAACTTTCAACTAGCAAGTTCCCTCCGTAACCGGAGCATATATATAGATATAGTGGATTTCATCAATGAGGTTGTCATAATCCAAATCAGGGAAAAACCCTCAGATACACTGGCTTCTTGCCAAACGTTACACATGATTCCATGAGGATAATATATATATAGGAAATGCCGAGGCGTACGACTTGATCCATCATAAAAGTAAAATGTGCACTGCCGAGGGTCGAACGACGCGAACCATATATGCATCTATTAACCTGCCGAGGCGAACGGCCCGCTTCCATGAAAGTGTGGTACATAAATCCTGCCGAGGCGAACGGCCCGATCCCATAAGAGTGGTAGGAGGAAATACCCCGCTCGCGAATCATACGTGCGACGTGGTCAAATATTAATTTAAGGAATCTCCCTGCTCTCAGATCATACTTGCGACGCGGTCAAATATAAATTTAAGGAATCTGCCCACTCGAGAATCATACTTGCAACGCGGTCAAATATAAATTTAACATTAAAATCTTCTCTGTCTTGATTCTTTTAAAAGAATAAGGGAAAATCAGCTTGTAGCTTTTTAAAGAAATTACCCCGCTCGCGAATCATACATGCGACGCGGTTACACATAGATTTCTTAAGCTATTATAGCATTACTCAGTCCTTTTCGAAATTACAAAGTTCAAACGAAACCTTTTAAATCTTACGTTCTTCAAATTCAACTCCTTCAAAACATTTAATAAGCAAACTCAATCTCGCTCCCTCTCAAGGCAGACAATAAACATAAATTAATAACAATATCAACAAGGCATGATGTGAGCCTAAAACTACCCGGACAGAGGCATAACTAGTAGCTACGTACGGACTCTCGTCACCTCGTGCGTACGTATCCCCCGCAAATAGAAGCACACAATAATTTATTTCACCTATGGGGTTAATTCCCTCTTACAAGGTTAGAAAGGAGACTTACCTTGCTCCGAAATTCCATAACCGGCTCCAAGGCCGCTCTGACAATTCAAACTGATGACCGTCGCTCCAAAACTAGTCAAATATGATGCAACCAAATTAAAATATACTCTAATACTCATAATTATTTATTTTATAATAATTTTCAACTCCATTCAAAAAGTTGATAAAATCACCCTCGGGTCCACGTGCCCGGAGTTCGAAAATTTTCGAAGACAAACTTTACCCATAACCCCACGAACTCAAATATATAATTTATTCTCCATTTCATGCCCAAATTCGTGCTCAAAATCCAAGAATACCAATTTCTAGGTTTTCCTACCAAAACCCCACAATTTCTACAAATTTCCATGTCTAAATCCATATATAAACCATGTATTTAAGTCACAATGTGCGAGAATTACTTACCTCATAATAGATGATGAAGTATCCTCTTCAAAAGCTCCAAAAATCGCCCAACCAAAATGAAATGTGGAGGAAAATGGACAAATCCCGTATAAAAATTTCACTGCCCAGATCCGCCCTTCTGCGCGATCGCGGAAAGACCATCGCAATCGCGAAGGCCAAAGACACACTGCCCCCAATTTCCTCTTTGCGTTTGCGTTCCGCACGACGCGTTCGCAAAGCTTTCCGCCCATACTGCTTTGCGTTTGCATACCCAGACTCGCGTTCGTGTAGGCCAAACATCCTCAGGCCAAGACCTCATTTCCTTCTACGCGTTCGCGACTCCCCACTCATGTTCGCTTAGGTTCCTCAAGTTCTTCACCGTGTTTGCGTCTCACCTTTCGCGTTCGCATAAGGCAAAAATCCATGGTCCATAAATTCCTTCTTCGCGATCGCGTACATCCACCCACGATCGCGATGCACAACACTAGATGCCCCAAAAAACTCTACGCAATCGCGGACTTCCTATCACGATCACGTATAAGGAAACCATCAACAACCGTGACAACAACTTCAGCAGATCCCCGATGTCGAATTTCAATCCGTTAACCATCCGAAATCCACCCGAGGCCCTCGGGACCCCAACCAATCATACCAATCAGTCCCATAACACATTACAAACTCGCTCGAGCCTTCAAATCACATCAAACAACATCAAAATTATGAATCGCATCCCAATTCAAACTTAATGAACTTTGAAACTTCAACTTCTACAATCGATGCCGAAACCTATCAAATCACGTCTGATTATCCTCAAATTTTGCACACAAGTCACATTTGACATTACGGACCTACTCCAACTTCCAGAATCACATTCCGACCTCGATATCAAAAAGTCCACTTTCGGTCAAACTTCTGAAAGACCTTCAAATTTCTAACTTTCGCCAAATGCGCCCCAAAATGACCTACGGACCTCCGAATTCACTTCCGGATGCGCTCCCAATACCAGAATCATTATACGAAGCTATTCCCAGACTCGGAATACCAAACGGACATTGATAACATTGAAATGCACTTCAACGAAAATTTATGAAATTCTTCCAAAATGCCAACTTCCACGATAGGCGCCGAAATGCTCCCGGGTCATCCAAAACCCGATTCGGACATACGCCCTAGTCTGAATTCATCATATGAACCTGTTGGAACCTTCAAATCTCAATTCCGAGATCGTTTACTCAAAAATCCAACCTTAGTCAATTCTTCCAACTTAAAGCTTCCGAAATAGAAATTTTCTTTTCAAATCAACTCTGAGCTTCCGAAATTCAATTCCGACCATGCGTACAAGTCATAATTACTGAAGTGAAGCTGCTCATGACCTCAAACCGCCGAACGACGCACTAGATCTCAAAATGACCGGTCGAGTCGTTACATTCTCTCCCACTTAAACATATGTTCGTCCTCGAACGTGCTAAGAACTACGCTGGAGTTGTCCGAAATCACTGTTTAATCACCTCGCGCACCTACCCGTGCTACCACAACTCAGTTGAGCACATTAGCTCGATCAAATCTGAAGATATTCTCTTTTATTTAGGCAAATAAGCCTTAGAGTCCAATTCCAACATCCGGAATTCTCTGCCAGGCCTGCTCCCATCATACGAACACCGTATCAATCACTACACGACGCACCGATACATGATTGTATACCTTTGCTGAATTCACACTATGGACTGCATAACTCACATGACCATAATAACACCCTCTGATAACAATAGCCGAAATTCCATGAATCTGATGCTTACAATGCACCTCATGACATATATAAGTCTTGTTCCAACTCTTGCAATACCGCCACGACAGAAGAGATGTGTAGAAATTCATAACCAACTACAGAGTCAACAAACCACTGATTCTCTCCCTTTGACTAGAATCGTCACCCCATTATGAACCAAATAATGGTATTTGCTCTTTAATATACTTCATATAATCTGATCTCACTGATCCCAGATCCAAAAATCTCGTCTCACCCAGTATAAGCTGCTCAGGCAACAAGCCACCCTAGACATGACCAAAAGTCTCATATGATGCCACAATGTGTCAATAAGCTACAAACTCGAACGTGATACATAAGGAAAATGAACTCTAGAAAGGATTACTCAACCCACGTAACCAATTAGACAACCGAAAAGGTGTTATGGACCTTCCCCAGAAATTGGAAAACAAAACACACGAAAATAGATATAGGGGAATGTAATCAACATCCCACTATTGCGGCGCGCAACCTGATCCAAACAACATACCTGTGGCAGCGTGCCACCCGATCCACACATAAAAATCTATATAAGGAGATATTTACTGAGCTAGAATGCTCATTATTACAAAATATCCAAATATCGGACACAAGCACGCTAAGTGCATAATACCATCCCTGGTGAGACAGATAGCGCCATATGCTACAAAACTCAAGCACAACTAAGGTGCGATATATGATCTGAATCTCGAGAGCCTTCCTACTCACATAACACCATCGCTATGCGGAACCTCAACACATAAGAAATTTACCAAGCCGTTTCACAACTCACACGACACAGTATAGTATTACATGAAATAGCCGACGACGAAACGACATCCAACGTCATATTACCCTTATAAGGAGCGCTATGCTGAAATGAACACATCTGGCCTGATATAGAGCCCACATTCATATTTAAATCCATCCACGGACCTCAAGACGATTTTAGTCACACCGTACTAGTCTAATAACCTTTCAAGGGTTTATAATAACCCTTTTTTGTTTTTCCATAAAACACAAGAACATCCATCATAACCGGAACAAACCTCCAGAGTCCACAACTAAGTGAACCGAACGCCTTCTAGGCATAAATTCTCACATGAACAATAGTACCGCAATCTCCATACTTGGTTCCAATATTCGATCAATCAAGTGACTACATGTCACATTTATACGATCTCCCCGTGGGACGTGCTCCCACGACCTTCCGCACCAGATAACAAGTCTGCACATCCATACCACCGGCCGCACAAATGCTGTAAAGCAAATCAAAAATCCGAAATCACTACTCAAAGCCTCTTACACAGGACACCGATCTCAGGTGACGCTAAAAACAATGCCAGCTGGCTCTAACCATCTGAGTCCTTTCTCGCTCATCCGAGCTCGTGACATTCTTGCCAACACCAAACCGCAACCTTGATCCTCAACTTCCAAATCCCATGCTGATCACTGCATTTAATCATGCCAATGCACAAGAGCACAAAATTTCGTCTTAACTTCCGAACTACTAATAGGGTAAACACTTCATCGCATAGAAAACTTTTACTTAACTCATTCCAAGAGAACCACTGCAACACATGATTGAATCCTCATATCCACAGAAAATACCAACCTCAAGTAGTGGTCTAAACCACCATAACCCTTCCGGGATCCATCTGCACATAACAAGCCATAATACTTGAAAGCCTCCAAATAAGATCAGTTACAGCGATCGTCAAACCTCGAACGTACTGTCACCAATCACTTGAATAACCCAACACACTGAAGGAGTTGATCATTGCCATCACTATGCCGATTCAACCATTGCTAACCGAACCCGACTTCTCCTAATTTACTCTAGATCTTCCTTAGAAATAACAACAGCTCCTTTATCAATATAACAAACTCAATCCGCACACATTCTGAGTAACCCCATCTCACGAGACCATGCTATCCCTAAAACCCACGAACCATCTCACACCCTCATTGTGCGCATATTCGCATCTTCAACTGGTACACCCATTCTGATATTTCCTTTACGATTTCGAAGTTATTTTCTCTAAATATTCCATTGCTACACCGCATACTGAAGATAACATAGAACACTCCAAGCCACTTTTATAATCTGCTGCAACAGCTTAATACTTAACCATACTACATGCTCGAAATCCTTAAGCACCGTACTTTAACTTTTGAATCCACTAGGACAGTTGTTGAGAGTCACCCATTCTGATCTGGTCCCAAATATAATCAACTACAAGGCTCTGCTAGCACATGAACACTCTCTCAATAAGCACTCGGCTGAATCACTTTCCTTGTATATCACATCTACACGAAACATAAGCTCCGAGTCTTCCCAAAGCCCGAACATGAATCGATAAGGCTAATTATAGCACACATTACTCGAATTATTTTCCCAATTCACTACTGATGACCCTCTTCCTTAGTCATAATGTCCCACCAATATGCCGATAACCAAAAATCTTACAATTAGATGACCATGCAATCCAACTATAGGCGGTGGGACTCTCCCACTTAGCTTGAAGCTACCATTGCATAACTCTAGAACCCGCCAAGATTCATTCTTCATCGTTGACATGATCTTGCACAATCAACCCACCAAATTTCTCGAAATCCTTCCATTTGACCCTTCATGAACACTCTGAATCACTAACCACATTCACATATTCGACCTTTTGTTGGATAACCAGTGGAATTCTTTCGTGACAGCCCCATCAACACCACACAACTGCTAACCTGCTCACGGGAGATAACCCACATGTGGAAATTCCATGCCGACATCATCCAATGTCGCTGTACTAGGTACAATAACTACGAAATCAGTAACCCATCCTGAGCCCATGCTCATTCACTGGCTGTACAGGTCCGTTCACTCCTCATGGAAATCAACTATAGGTGCGACACTACATTCCAATCCAAAGTCATGTTGTATCCTTCTTCATATTAAGTAACTCCCTCCTGTCACACCCAATCTTCCTCAATATAGCAGCCGATATTCCAAATTAAGTCCGTAGACCTAGTCACGGTCCAACATGAATCCCAAATCACTCTAAACTTTCTCAAGGCGTGTAGTCATCCTACCACATAACCCATATTCTACCCTGCCCCAAAGGCGAATCGAAGAAAATCATAACACCGGCGAACTTAACACATTCAATCAAGGACGACGACACCATACCCCGGTTGAAGATTCTATCACACTAGAAAATACCAAGCCTCGTTACTCCATCAACCCAAATCTGGACTTTCATAGGCCAATTGCCTTTCTTTCGCCGAAATAAGATACTGAATCTCGGGACCATGCACTAAGTAAACCTCCTTCCAAGTCATTCACTGCCCCGACACATAGGCAAGCATCCTATCATCATATCAATATTGTGCGACAACAACTACTGAGCATCATAACCACCTGTGCATAGCCTCAAAGCTCTCAGAAGTACAGTTACTGGGCTGAAATGACAGAATATCCTTCCACAAGGTGACGACAATAGTCCAATCAACTACGCAAGGAGGACATCCCGCACCACATCTGTAGTACCATTACAATTCCTCAATTCCCGATTTACAACCAGCGCTTCACGTCGCATAAGAGTGAATGGGAAAGAAATAAAGGCATAAGTCTCAAAGGAATCAAATCACACGATGAGGAATCAAGAAGGGAAGTGGTCCTAACATCCGTGTAGCTTCTCGAAGATAAGTACAGACGTCTCCATACCGCTCCGCAAGACTCTACTAGACTCGCTCAAGACTCGTGAGACATAAGTGAATCTAGTGCTCTGATACCATGATGTCATGACCTAAAATCCGTTAAAGGTCATGATGGCGTCGGACACCACTGTCAGGCAAGCCAACACTAAATAGTTAATTAAATTCTCATTTTAATATTTTTGAAATCATAAATTTACTTCAATTTATCTAGTAAAAGATGAATGTACAGAATAATAACAATATTTTCCAATTTCAATACTGAACATCCCATAATCATCCCAAAACCCGGTGTCACAAGTGTATGAGAATTTTCTAAGAATTTAAAATAAAATACAATAACTGTCCGGAATACAAACTTGGACAGGAAAGAAACTACAATACTATACTATGCTTGGGAAAGTCGTGCTTAGATTAGAGTAGAATTGGAGAGAGCTTGTTTATGAACCTGTGGCTCGGGAAAAGATTTTGTGGTTAGGATAGGAATACACCTAACAGTCTTACTTAGTTGAACACCGTATTATATTCATTCATGATAGATTCAAGACCATAGAAATATAGGGTTGATATATTATGGGTAGACGGATAATATTGTGGGAACATTTATTTATATAAACAATCCGGTCAACTAGCAATCGTAGATAATTTGGATTAACAGGTGTAATTACGAACTCAATAGGATTGATAAACTGACCATAACCCTAGAATTTATATCTCCCTTGGTTACGTGTTTAAATTTTGCAATAGTAGTTGTAATAGAAAAGTAAAACTTTTGATCATCTTGGATTATTTTTGAGTAAACGATCTCGGAATTAAGATTTGAATGTTCCAACAGGTTCATATGATGAATTCGGACTAGGGCGTATGTCCGGATTGGGTTTTGGATGACCCGGGAGCATTTCGGCGCCTATCGTGGAAGTTGGCATCTTGGAAGAATTTTATAAATTTTTGTTGAGGTGCATTTCAATGATATCAATGTTCGTTTGGGATTCCAAATCTGGGAATAGCTCTGTATAGTGTTTCTGGTATTGGGAACGCGTCCGGAAGTAAATTCGGAGGTCTGTAGGTCATTTTGGGGCCATTTGGCGAAAGTTAGAAATTTGAACGTTTTTTAGAAGTTTGACCGGAAGTGGACTTTTTGATATCCGGGTCGGAATCTAATTTCGGAAGTTGGAGTAGGTCCGTAATGTCGAATGTGACTTGTGTGCAAAATTTGAGGATAATCGGACGTGATTTGATAGGTTTCGGCATCGATTGTAGAAGTTGAAGTTTCAAAGTTCATTAAGTTTGAATTGGGGTGCGATTCATAATTTTGATGTTGTTTTATGTGATTTGAAGGCTCGAGCAAGTTTGTAATGTGTTATGGGACTGGTTGGTATGATTGGTTGGGGTCCCAAGGACCTCGAGTGGATTTAGGATGGTTAACGGATTGAAATTCGACTTGGGGGGGTCTGCTGAAGTTGTTGTCACGGTTGTTGATGGTTTCCTTATATGCGATCGCGATAGGAAGTCCACGATCGTGTAGAGTTGTTTGGGGCGTCTGGTGTTCTGCATCGCGATCGCGGGTGGATGTACACGATCGCAAAGAAGGAATTTATGGACCATGGATTTTTGCCTTATGCGAACGAGAAAGGTGAGACGCGAACGCAGTGAAGAACTTGAGGAACCTACGCGAACGCGAGTGGGGAGTCACGAACGCATAGAAGGAAATGAGGTCTGGGCCTGAGGATGTTTGGCCTACGCGATGCGAGTCTGGGTATGCGAACGCGAAGCAGTGAGGGCGGAAAGCTTTGCAAATGCTTCGTGAGGAACACGGACGCGAAGAGGAAATTGGGGGCAGTGTGTCTTTTGCTTTCGTGATCGCGATGGTCTTTCCGCGATCACGAAGAAGGGGCGGACCTGGGCAGTGAAGTTTTTATACGGGATTTGGCCATTTTCCTCCACATTTCATTTTGGTTGGGCGATATTTGGAGCTTTTGAAGAGGAGACTTCATCATCTATTATGAGGTAAGTAATTCCAGCACATTGTGAGTTAAATACATGGTTTATATATGGATTTAGACATGGAAATTTGTAGAAATTGTGGGGTTTTGGTAGGAAAACCTAGAAATTGGTATTCTTGAATTTTGAGCACACATTTGGGCATGAAATGGAGAATAAATTATATATTTGAGTTCGTGGGATTATGGGTAAAGTTTGTCTTCGAAAATTTTCTGAATGTGGGCACGTGAGCCTGAGGGTGATTTTATCAACTTTTTGAACGGAGTTGAAAATTGTTATAAAATGATTAATTATGAGTATTAGAGTATATTTTGATTTGGTTGCGTCATATTTGACTAGTTTTGGAGCGACGGGCATCAGTTTGAATTGTCATAGCGGCCTTGGAGTCGGTTATGGAATTTCGGAGCAAGGTAAGTCTCCTTTCTAACCTTGTAAGAGGGAATTAACCCCATAGGTGAAATAAATTATTGTGTACTTCTATTTGCGGGGGCTACGTACGTACGAGGAGACGATAGTCCGTACGTAGCTACTAGTTATGCCTATGTCCGGGTAGTTTTAGGCTCACATCATGCCTTGTTGTTATTGTTATTGATTTATGTTTATTGTCTGCCTTGAGAGGGAGAGAGATTGAGTTTGCTTATTAAATGTTTTGAAAGGAGTTAAATTTGAAGAACGTAAGATTTAAAAGGTTACGTTTGAACTTCATAATTTCGAAAAGGACTGAGTAATGCTATAATAGCTTAAGAAATCTATGTGTAACCGCATCGCATGTATGATTCGCGAGCGGGGTAATTTCCTTAAAAAGATACAAGCTATATTTCCCTTATTTTTTGAAAAGAATCAAGAAAGAGAAGATTTTAATGTTAAATTTATATTTGACCGCGTCGCAAGTATGATCCGTAAGCGGGGAGATTCCTTAAATTTATATTTGACCGTGTCACACATATGATTCGCGAGTGGGGTATTTCCTTCTACCACTCTTATGGGATCGGGTCGTTCGCCTTCGTAGGATTTATGTACCACACTTTCATGGAAGCAGGCCGTTCGCCTCGGCAGGTTAATAGATGCATATATGGTTCGCGTCGTTCAACCCTCGGCAGTGCACATTTTACTTTTATGATGGATCGGGTCGTACGCCTAGGTATTTCCTATATATATATTATCCTCATGGAATCATGCGTAACATTTGGCAAGAAGCCAGTGTATCTGTGGATTTTTCCCTGATTTTTATTATGACAACCTCGTTGATGAAATCCACTACACTATATATATATATATATATATGCTCCAGTTACGGAGGGAACTTGCTAGTTGAGAGTTTGAGTAAATTGTAAAGAGGAAAATTTTACTACGTATTTTATACTCGGTTGCCTCATATATTTACTCTGGCTCATATTCATTCACTTCTTTATTGTACCTGTTATTATTATAGCCCATAGTAAGTATCCGAGTCGACTCCTTGTCACTACTTCTTCGTGGTTAGGCAGGATACTTACTGGGTACGCGTTGATTTACGTACTCATACTACACTTGCTGCACGTTTTGTGCAGGTACATACATGACTAGTGATCTTGTGGGCGCAGAGGCGCGATTATTGTGGGAACTTAGGTGAGTTGCATCTTATGTACGACCCGTAGCCAGATTACTTAGTTTACTTAGTTAACGGTTAATCTAAGTCTTTGTGGGTTCGACATCCGACTTTCGAGTCACTTTATTACTTAACGGCCGTATACTTGCATGTACTTGGAAAACCAATAAGTTTTTGAGTGATGTTTGGATATAATTATATATTTTTAGTGCATTACTTACCTTACATTTTGGGGCTTTAATGCTAAACTATACTATATTTGTACTTAATTGAGTTTATTTTAGGTGTAGGTATGTTGAAGATGAAATTGGAAGCAAAGTAGAGATTTTATGTGTATTTTATACACTATAAGAATGAAATTGTGATTATTTAATTAGTGGATATATTAAGGTTTGACTTTGCGTGGGAAGACAAAAGAGACAACTCAAAAAGAAGACAGAAAGAACAATTGGAAAGGAAAGAAAAAAACAAAAACAAACGTGACTTGAAGAGTAGGCAAAGAGAGAAAAGAAACAGAATTGTAAATGAAGCAGGCGACGCGAGCCTTATTGCTCGCTACAAAACAGGCGAGGCAGGGTATTTTGCTGGCGGTAGAGCCTGCGCCGCGAGGCCTGAGGCGAGCTGACGCGCGCGTTTGAGCTGGCACCGCGAGGTCTATAACGAGGGTGTTCCGAATTTTTAAAGCCTATTTTGTCTCCTACTTGGTTTTGGACTTGGTTATTTCATCTAGGTTTTTTTCCTACATATATAAATATTCATTAAACACCATTTTTTAAGAGAGAGACTGACTTTGGAGAGACTTTAGACGAAGGGAGAGCACAGAGCCGCCGTGGAGGCCAGAATTCATTAGATTTCATCTTTCTTCCATCAAACTTAGTAATCTTTACTATTTCTTGATGATTTGTTGTTTTGCTACCATGTCTATGTAGAGATAAAATTCACGTTCTAGGGTTGTGGTTGTCATGAATATTGAAGTTTATTAATTATATTACCGTTAATTTGAGTTATCATCTTTGGTTGTTTCTCTTATTCTGTGCATAATTGCTTAATTGTTTGGCCAGCAGTTGAGTTCTATTTACTATCTATGCTATACTTGGGAAAGCCGTGCTTAGATTAGAGTAGAATTGGAGAGGGCTTGTTTCTAAAACCCGTGGCTCGGGGAAAGATTTCGCGATTAGGATAGGAATATACCTAACAGTCTTGATAGATTTAAGACCATAGAAATATAGGGTTGATATATTATGGATAGACGGATAGTATTGTAGGAACATACTATTTATATAAACGATCAGGTCAACTAGCAATCATAGATAATTTGGATTAACAGGTGTAATTACGAACTCAATAAGATTGATAAACCGACCACAACCTTGGAATCTATATCTCCCTTAGTTACGTGTTTGAATTTCGCAATAGTAGTTGTAATAGAAAAGTAAAACTTTTGATCATCTTGGACAGCAAGTTGATTTTAGTTTGCTTAGTTAACAGTTAATCTAAGTCTCTGTAGGTTCGACATCCGACTTTTGAGTCACTTTATTACTTGACGGCCACGTATACTTGCGTGTACTTGGGGAACCAACAAGTTTTTGACGCCGTTGCCGGGGACTTAGTTATTGATTGTTTATCTAAGTTAAGCTTTAATTGATTTTTGTTCAAGTTTTTAATTTTCTTATTTAGTTAGTATTATAATTTTTTATGTTTTTACATGACATCTTGGAATGAATTTTTTTTGAATGATGGTTATTCTTACTTTGATGATCCTGGTGAAAAAATTGTCAGAATATTCCCGGGAGCGAGTTGTGCGCACAATCTCAATCCTTTGAGTGAAATATTTTTAATATGTGTGGTGATCAAGATGGCCATTGGGATGGCTGTCCTAATTCTTTTCATCCTTCTCTGAGCCCTTATTATGATCTTGCTAACAGTGTTAGTGAGTTTGATAGGGGCAATGAAGTGCAGGATATGGAACGTGATGCATATATTAGGTATATTCTGAGGCAAGTAATAGAGCAACAAGATGAACTTAAAAAAGATATGAAAAGAATGAGGGTAGCAATCACAAGAATGAAAGCCAATATGGAAGAATTGAGTGAAGAGAGCGAGTACCGGCAAGAGGAAAACTTTGAAAAAGAGGAGATTATTAGTCAAACTTGGCTGGTGGAACAAGTCGAAAGATTGAAAATATATGAGGCTTAATGTGAGAAAATTACATATGGTATAAAAGACTTAATAGAAGGAAGAGCTAAACGGGGACAAGAGATCGAAATATTTGGCACTGCTATTCATGACTTGGGAGCTCAATTATTGCAAAGGTTGATGCGTCTAACGCCCAAAAAAATAGTAATGAGTTGTGTGAAGTTGAAAAGAAGCTTATACGCCAAATTGAGGAGCTAAAAGTGGAGAGTCAATCATTCGAGCATATGTTTGTTGATGATGCCCATGTTGAGAAAAGTACACTAGATCCATGCGAGGAAGCATATAATGTTATATTTGAAGTTTCTAGTGTGTGTACATATGAGGATGTAAAGAGTAATACAACTCTAGAGTTAGGGCGTATTGGTCCTCATTCCATACATTTTTCAACATTGTGTTTGGATGATGACATGGAAATCGAATCAGCTGAGCCTTTGGAGGAGCCAATGGACAACGAACGGGGTGCCTATATTCTTGAATTTGTTGTGCCAAAAAGCAAAACTTACATTCCTCATCTAAAGGTCAAGAGGTGTAGAGCGAAAGTTTTATTGCTTGGCCTGGTTTTCTTCGTAGCCCCACCGAAGGAGCATAGCCACAGACTGGATGACCTATTGGAGGCTCAATTTATAAGTTCGAGATGGAGACAAAAAGTGCTACAAGTCATGTCGCGACGTTAAATCAGACGCTTGTTGGGAGGCAACCCATATTTACTGCTTTCTTTTATTTTTATTTTTATTTTATTATTGTTGTAGTTTTTTTTTTGTTTTGTATTATTATGAGCATATGAAGTAAAGCCACTGGAAGAGTGCAAAAGCGAGTTAGATGGTGAGAACTAAGTATGGGGTACCACACAGAGGACCATGCTTGGGGGAAGTCTGAGTACCCGTGAGCCGCTATTGCATCGGCCTTTGGCCTTTCAGGGAGTTTCTTATCCACCCTTGCTATTGTTTTGCTTTATTTGTGCATTGGGGACACTGCACTCTTTTAAGTGTGGGGTGAAAGAATTCTCTAAAAAACATTTTTTTAAAAAAAATTAGTAGTAGAAAAATGTTAACTTCTTATTTTTGTTTTAGTAGTTGTGTCGTGTTTTAGTAGCTATGAAAAAAAAATGAAAAACAAATTAGAAAAATTGGACTTTTCCTGACGATGGATCTCATTCGACAGGTTTCTTGAGGAATTTAAGTTGAAAGATAAAGGACAAAAAGATTTTCTTTGTAGGTAGTGTAGTAATTCCCCCTTGGTTTTTCTTTGTGCCGCGGTTCTTTTCCAAGGGTTTTGTTTGAATCGGGTGTAGTTAGTTTTATTTTTTAGGAGTAGGAGCCATTGTGCTATGAATTTAATTGAGGCAACATCTCCTGACTTTGTTATGCCTTGAGAATAGTTAGTACTTTGGTTGTGACGCTTAGGTTAGTTTTTGACTCTTGCATAAGTACCTTAAATTATATAATCTTAACTTTGCTTAACTGCTTTGACTAGAGTGTCTTGATGAATCCAATCCTGAGTGAGTTATGTGCCATGTGTGTATGTGGTTTGTGTGTTATTTTGTGCATTGCATTTGATGTCTAGAACTTGCCCCGTATGTTTGCAAAGCGAAATAGTAATGTTGTTCAGTCTTGGAAGTTATATAGGCATTTCTTTGTTGAGCCGGATGTATATAGTTTACCCGCCTGATTGTTATGTAACGTAGTTAACCCTTTTGAGCATGTAATCTTATTTCTTTGGCAACCACATTACAAGCCTTACCCATTTGTTTGAATTAACCATCTATTTGAACCTTTTAACCTCTCGTGAGCACTTGAATTGTTATGAACTTTGTAAAAGTTAAAGTGTGGGGTGTTTGGTTTGGCTTTTGAGTGGAACTAATGAACTAAGGAGAAATGTGCACTGTATGAAAAAGTAAGAACCACTTGAATTGAAAAAGAAAAGAAAAATGTAGTTGTATTGCTGTGAAAAATATTCCTTAATAGTGGTGACTCTTGATGTAATTGTGCCTAAAGAAGCATGGAGTTAATATACATTGATGTGAATGTGGAGTTATGGTTTGACATAAGCATGGGGTTAAATGTTAAAGTGTATGTATTAAAGTTCTTAGGGAGGCGTAGTCACTCTTATATCCAAATGTATCCTACCTGACCCGCAGCCTACATTACAACCAATTAAAGTCCTACTTGATCCTAGACTGTATGAGCTCGATTAGTAGAGTATTACACTACGGGCAAGCCTATGGTGCATCTTTTGTGGCAAATGAATGTTATTTCTATCTTGAGTTCCTAATTGTTCTTAAATTTTATTGTGTGTGGAACTACTCTCTTTTGTTGTGTGAGGGCACTTGATTCATGAAGGAAAGGTAATGTCATTGACCTCTAAGTTAGAGTAAGTGAGTGAATTATGAGTAATGCATGGTACTTGTGAGTCAAATCTTGAGGTGAAGATGTTACTGTCACGACCCAAACTAACCCCCTGTCATGATGGCGCCTATCGTGGAACTAGGCAAGCCGACTCATTTCCAAAACAAACCGATATTTTCATTTAAAAGATAATTTCAATGTTATTTAACATAAAAACCTTCGTAAAGGAGTTCAAATCAAAACAAAAGTGCGGAAAAGAAAAGCCTGACACCAGGGTGTCACTAGTCATGAGCAGCTACTACCATTTGTCTGACAATATCAAGACTAACATAGTCTGGAAAATAGCTAAATACAACTAAAGGAAGATAAGAGGGAGAAGAGCAGGAGCTGCGATCTCCAAGCAGCTACCTTGCTATCCCCGAGAAAATCTACAACCAGAATAATCGACAACCGCTACCGTGCCCAGCTACACCTGGATCTGCACACAAGGTGCAGGGAGTAACGTGAGTACGCCAACTTAGTAAGTAACAACAATAAATAAAGACTGAGCAGTAGTGACGAGCAATAAAGCATAAAAAGTTCATATGATGAAATCTCAATAAAATACCACATGCTTTTAAAATATGGATTTGAATCAAAACATCTCGTTTAAACCAAGTTCCGGTAAAATCATTTAAAGATATTTTTCAACAGTTTTCAAACAGAGGCTAAATGCAAAGTTGAGAAACAAAATGATGAAATCATAAACAGCCCCTCAGGCAAAACATCACTCATATACAGCCCATCGGGCAAACCTTACAGACAGTTATGCCTCTCGGGCATACCTCATAGTCACTCATGCCATTCGGGCATGCCTCACAATCACTCATGCCACTCGGGCATACCTCACAATCACTCATGCCTCCCAGTCACTCAGCACTCGGTACTCGCACTCAGTAGGTACCTGCGCTTACTGGGGTGTGTACAGACTCCGGAGGGGCTCCTTTATCCCAAGCGCTATATCAAGCCAAATCATGGCATAAATTACTCAGGCCCTCGGCCTATATCAAACATGCTGCGGTGTGCAACCCGATCCCATAAATATACTCACAAATCAGGCCCTCGGCATCACGCAGTCATAAACCTCTCAAGCCACTCGGGCATTTCAGTAAAAACAGGGCATTCGGCCCAAAACAACATTTATATGCATCTAAATAGAGTCATAAAACTGAGTTATGTAGTAAACAAGTATAACCATGACTGAGTATAGATTTTCAATCGAAAACAGTGAGATGATAGTAAGAAAAGGCCCCTAAGGGTCCAAACAGCATTGGCACAAGGCCCAAAACATGGCATTCAGCCCAATTTACAGAAACTCTTTCTAAAACATATAAGTATCATATAGTTTCAACAAAATATGCAACTTCACAGTTTCTACGGGACGGACCAAGTCACAATCCCCAACAGTGTACGCCCACACGCCCGTCACCTAGCATGTGCGTCACTTCAAAATAGCAAAATGATACGAAATCTGGGGTTTCATACCCTCAGGACTAGATTTACAATCGTTACTTACATCAAACCGTTCAAATCTCTACCCCGCAATGCTCTTGCCTCTTGACTCGGCCTCCAAATGCTCCGAATCTATTAACAATCAGTACAATACCATCAATATATGCTAATGGAATGAATTCCACAAGAAAAATTATCAAATTAGCCCAAAACCCAAAATTGGCTGGGCTAGGCCCACGTCTCAAAATCCGACAAAATCTCACGAGTCCATACATACAAAATTTATCAATATCCGACATCATTTGGTCCCTCAAATCCTTAAATTAAACTATCCAAAATACCAAGCCCTAACCCCTCATTTTTACTATTTACATGATTAAATAACGGGAAATCATGATACATACGAGTATTAGGGCTAAAGCAACTTACCTCACTGATAGCCCTTGAATCACCCTTCAAATATCACTCCAAAAGCTCCAAAACCCGACAGGAAAATTGTGGGAATGAACCAAATTCGCAAAGGGTTCTATTTATGGTTCCTGCCCAGGCTTTTCGCATCTACGGACAAATTTCACACTTCTGCGCCACTGTACCTACGGAAAATCCATCGCAGGTGCGAAACACACTTAGGAGCCCAGGTTCCACATCTGCAGCCCAAAATCCCATGCCTGCGAAGGCGCACCTGCGCGTTTCCTCCGCTTCTGCGAAGCCTGCCCAGCGTCCCCTTTCCGCATCTGTGCCCCAGGTTTCGCACCTGCGGGCTCGCAGATGCGACCTCTAACTCGCACCTGCGCATCCTGCCTAGCCCAGCACTGCTCGCTTCTGCAGACTTCCCATGCGCACCAGCGGCCTCGCACCTGCGACTCTTCCTCCCGCAAGTGCAGAAATAGCAGAAGCAGCAGCTTCAGCTGCATTTTCCAACTTCGACAAATCCGTTAACCACCCGGAATCACCCCGAGGCCCTCGGTACATCAACCAAAAATACCAACAAGTCATATATCAACATACAAACTTAGTTGAACCTTCGAATCACTCAAAACAACATCCAAACACCAAATTACCCTCAGATTCAAGCCTAAGAACGTCTAAATTTCCAAATTCGGCAACCGATGCCGAAACCAACCAAACCACGTGCGAATGACCTCAAATTTTGCACACACATTACAAATGACATTATGAACCTACTCCAACTTTTGAAATTCCATTCCAACCCCGATACCAAATTTTCCACAGCCGACCGAAATCGCCAAATTTCCAACTTCGCCAATTCAAGCCTAATTCCACCACGGACCTCCAAATCACGATTCCGGACGTACTCCTAAGTCCAAAATCACCTAACGGAGCTAAAAAAGCTATCATAATTCAAATACGAGATCGTTTATACATAGGTCAACATCCAGTTGACCTTTCCAACTTAAGGTTCTAAATAAGAGGCTAAGTGTCTCATTCCACTCCGAAACCACTCCGGACCCGAACCAACCAACCCGATACAACACAATACAACTAAATAATACATAAAGAAGCAGAAATGGGGGAAACAGGGCTATAACTCCCAAAATGACCGGCCGGGTCGTTACATCCTCCCCCTCTTAAACAACAGTTCGTCCTCGAACGGGTCTAGAAACATACCTGGAGTCTCGAATAGGCGTGGATATCTGCTCTGCATCTCCTGCTCGATCTCCCAGGTGGCCTCCTTCACTGGCTAACCTCTCCACTGCACCTTTACTGAAGCTATATCCGTTGACCTTAACCTTCGAACCTGCCGATCCAAAATAGTCACCGGCTCCACATCATAAGTCAAATCACCCTCCAACTGAACTGTGCTGAAATCCAAAACATGGGACGGATCTCCAATATACTTCCGGAGCATGGAAACATGAAACACTGGATGCACACTCAACAAGCTGGGTGGCAAGGCAAGCTTATAAGCCACCTCCCCTATCCTCTGAAGCACCTCAAAAGGCCTAATGAATCGGGGATTCAACTTGCCCCTCTTCCCAAACCTCATAACACCCTTCATGGGTGATGCCTTCAGCAAAACCTTCTCCCCCACAATGAAAGATACATCACGGACCTTCCTATCTACATAACTCTTCTGCCTAGACTGCGCCGTGCGAAGCTGCTCCTGAATCAATTTCACCTTATCTAATGCATCCTGGACCAAGTCTATACCCAAGAGCCTAGCCTCACCTGGCTCAAACCATCCAACCAGAGATCTACACCTCCTCCCATATAAAGCCTCGTACGGAGCCATCTGAATACTCGACTGATAACTGTTGTTATATGCAAACTCCGCGAGTGGCAGAAACTGGTCCTATAAACCCCAAAGTTAATGACACAAGCGCGCAACATATCCTCCAATATCTGAATAGTGCGCTCGGACTGCCCGTCCATCTAAGGGTGAAAAGTTGTGCTCAACTCAACCTGAGTACCCAACTCTCGCTGCACTGCCCTCCAAAACTGCGATGTAAACTGGGTGCCCCTATCTGAAATGATGGAAACTGGGACACCATGCAGGCGAACAATCTCTCGAATGTAAATCTCAGCCAACCACTCTAAAGCGTAAGTAGTACCAACTGGAATGAAGAGCGCGGACTTGGTCAGCCGATCCACAATC
Source organism: Nicotiana tabacum (assembly GCF_000715075.1). Classification (NCBI taxonomy): domain Eukaryota; kingdom Viridiplantae; phylum Streptophyta; class Magnoliopsida; order Solanales; family Solanaceae; genus Nicotiana; species Nicotiana tabacum. The sequence goes on along the minus strand of NC_134102.1, from coordinate 126,011,175 downwards.
ACCCAAATAGCATCAAACTTTCTCGAAGTCCGTGGGAGCCCAACTATGAATTCCATGGTGATCCGCTCCCACTTCCACTCTGGGATTACTAATCTCTGAAGCAAGCCATCCGGTCTCTGATGTTCATACTTAACTTGTTGACAGTTGAGACATCGAGCCACAAACCCAACTATATCCTTCTTCATCCGCCTCCACCAATAGTGCTGCCTTAAATCTTGGTACATCTTTGCGGCACCCAGATGGATGGAATACCGCGAGCTGTGGGCCTTCTCAAGAAACAACTCTCGAAGCCCATCTATATTAGGCACACATATCCGGCCCTACATCCTCAACACGCCGTCATCACCAATAGTCACCCCCCTAGCATCACCTCTCCGAACCCTGTCCTAAAGAACAAGCAAGTGGGGATCATCATATTGACGCTCCCTGAACGGTCAAAAAGAGAAAACCTGGAGACCACACAAGCCAACACCCGACTCGGCTCCGAAATATCCAATCTCACAAGCTGGCCCGCTAAGGCCTGAACATCCAATGCCAAAGGTCTCTCTGCTGCCAGAAGATATGCTAAACTCCCCAAACTCTTCGCCCGGCGACTCAAAGCATTGGCCACCACATTAGACTTTCCCGGATGGTACAAAATAGTTATCTCATAGTCCTTAAGAAGCTCCAACCATCTCCACTGATGAAAATTAAGATCCTTCTGCTTGAACAAATGTTGCAGACTCTGGTTATCAGTATAGATCTCACAATGAAACCCATACAAATAATGACGCCAAATCTTCAAGGCGTGAACAATGGCTGCCAACTCAAGATCATGGACAGGATAGTTCTTCTCATGGGTCTTCAACTAGCGCGAGGCATAGGCAATCACCTTACCCTCCTGCATCAAAACACAACCAATGCCTATCCTTGAGGCATCACAATATACGGTGTAACAACCTGAGGCTGATGGCAGAACTAATACTAGAGCTATGGTCAAAGCAGTCTTGAGCTTCTGAAAGCTCTACTCACACTTGTCCGACCACTTGAATGGATCACCCTTTTGGGTCAATTTGGTCAAGGGTGATGCAATAGATGAAAATCCTGTCACAAAGCGATGGTAATAACCCGCCAAACCGAGGAAGCTCCTAATCTCCGTGGCTGAGGACGGTCTATGCCAACTCTACACTGCCTCTATCTTCTTCGAATCCACCTGAATACCCTAACTGGATACCACGTGCCCCAAGAATGCTACTGAACCGAGCCAAAACTCATATTTGGAGAACTTTGCATAAAGCTTCTCTTCCCTCAATCTCTGTAATACAAACTTCAAATGCTGAGCGTGCTCCTCCTGGCTACGAGAGTACACCAGGATATCATCAATGAATACAACAACGAATGAGTCTAGATAGGGCTGTAATACACTGTTCATCAAATGCATGAATGTTGTTGGGGCATTGGTCAGCCCAAAAGACATCACTAAGAACTCATAATGGCCATATCGGGTCCTGAAAGCTGTCTTAAGAATATCTGAATCCCGAATCTTCAGCTGGTGATAACCGGACCTCAAATCAATCTTGGAGAACACCCTCGCTCCCTGAAGCTGGTCAAATAAATCATCAATATGAGGCAAAGGATACTTGTTCTTGACTATGACCTTGTTCAACTGCCTGTAATCAGTACACATTCTCATGGAACCATCCCTTTTCTTCACAAATAGAACCAGTGTACCCCAAGGTGACACACTAGGCCAAATAAACCCCTTATCAAGGAGTTCCTGAAGCTGTTCTTTCAATTCCTTCAACTCCGCCGGTGCCATACAATAAGGTGGAATAGAATTGGGCTGAGTGACCGGCACCAAATCGATACCGAAATCAATATCCCTGTTAGGCGGCATGCCCGGCAGGTCTGCAGGAAACACATCCGGAAAATCATGTACCACCGGAACAGAATCAATGACAGGAGTCTCTGCACTAACATCCCTCATAAAAGCCAAATAAGATAGGCAACCCTTCTCAACCATGCGCTGAGCCTTCAAATATGAAATCACCCTACTTGGTACATAATCTATAGAACCGCTCCACTCAACCCTCGAAATTCCCGGCATAGCCAATGTCATCATCTTAGCGTGACAATCTAGAACAACATGACATGGAGATAACCAATCCATACCCAGTATCACATTAAAGTCAACCATACTGAGCAGCAAAAGGTCTACTTGGGTCTCCAGACCCCCAATAGTCACCACACATGACCGATATACGCGGTCTACAATTATAGTATCGCCCACAATAGTAGATACATGAATAGATGAAACTAAAGACTCACGAGGCATATCTAGAAAATGGGAAAAATACGAGGAAATATATGAATATGTGGAACTAGGGTCGAATAATAATGAGGCATCTCTGTGACAAACTGAGACAATACCTGTAATCACAACATCTGAAGCAATAGCATATGGTATGGCAGGGAGGGCATAGAAACGGTCCTGGCCACCCCCTGATCTGCCTCCCCCTCTAGGGTGACCCCTAGCTGACTGACCTCCACCCTGAACTGGCTGGGTGGGTGGTGAAGTAACTGGTGCTGAAGTCGAAGGCTGACTCCTCTACTGAGATAGACCTCCATGACGATGAGGACACTGCCTCCACATCTGCCCAAACTCCCCACACTCAAAACAACTCCCTGGTGCTGGTGGCGGGAACTGAAGGGAGCCTCGAGCATTGGGATAACCAGTAGAAGAACCTGGCATAGAGGAGCCATGAACTGGTGGAGCACGGGACGAACTCTGAGCTGGAAGGGCACTAAGTGATGAGTGGCCCTGATGAGAATTATGAGAACCATGGCCAGATGATGCACCACGGTGAAATGGCCGAGCTGATTGAGCCTGTCTGAAATGACTACCTCTACCGTGCTGAAACTGACCCCCAAAAGGAGCACCGCTGAATCCACCCTATCCATGAGGCTTCTTGGCCTCCCTCTCAACCTTCTCCTGACCGCGAACCATCTTAATCTGTCGAGCAATATCGACAACCTCATCAAAGGTAGCACCAGACACCCTCTCTCTGGTTATAAGCAACTGTAGTTGAAAAATGAGACCATCAATAAACCTCATGATCCTTTCCCTGTCCGTGGGAACAAACCAGATCGCATGATGGGCCAACTCGGAGAACCGCATCTCATACTGTGTCACAGACATATCACCTTGGTGAAGCCGCTCAAACTGCCTGTGCAGCTCCTCTCTACGGGATCGAGGCACGAACTTCTCCAAAAAGACCACGGAGAACTGCTGCCAAGTAAGGGGTGCTGCGCCAACAGGCCTACGCCTCTCGTAAGTCTCCCACCATCTGAGTGCAGCCTCGGAGAACTGAAAAGTAGTGAATGAGACCACACAAGTCTCCAGAATACCTGTAGTACGGAGTATCCTCTAACACCTGTCCAAGAAGTCCTGAGCATCCTCTCTCTCTGTGCCACTGAAAGGTGGTGGCTGGAGTCTCCCAAACCTCTCCAACCTACACTGATCATCCTCAGGCATAGAAGGAATGACATAATTCTGTGCAGTTGCAACCGGTTGGGCTGGTGGTGCCTCCGGTGTCTGAAGTCCCTGAACAACCTGCTGGGGTGTGAGAGTGACAGGAGTCTGAGTGCCTCCCCCGGCCTGAGAAGTGGCTGCGGCCGTCCAGATAGAGATTTCCTGAGCAAGGCTGGTACACGCTGTTAGAATCTGAGCTAGGGCCTCCTGAAGGCCTGGAATCACAATAGGCACAGGTGGTGCCTGGGCTGGTGCATCAATAACTGGAACCTGGTCCTGACCTGGGATAACTGGTGGATCTGCAGGTACTGCCCCAGCTGCTGTACGGGTTGCACCTCTGCCCCTACCATGGCCTCTACCGCGGCCCCGGCCTCTCGCGACCCTGGCTGGTGGTACTGGTGGTTGGCCCTCCTGCCCAGTAGTACGAGTCCTTATCATATGTGAGAGAATGAAACAAGAGATGTTTAGTTACTAGAATCAACAAATTCGCACGAGAAGAATTCAAGAATGTGGAATTTTCCTAAAGGCTCTGCAGCCTCTCGAAGATAAGTACAGACGTCTCCGTATTGATCCGCAAGACTCTACTAAACCCCTTGTCGTGATGGCGCCTATCGTGGAACTAGGCAAGCCGACTCATTTAAAAACCAAACCGATATTTTTATTTCAAAGATAATTTCAATGTTATTTAACATAAAAACCTTCGTAAAGGAGTTCAAATCAAAAAAAAAAAGTGCGGAAAAGAAAAGCCCGACATCAGGGCGTCACTAGTCATGAGCAGCTATTACCATTTGTCTGACAATATCAAGACTAACATAGTCTGGAAAATAGCTAAATACAACTAAAGGAAGATAAGAGGGAGAAGAGCAGGGGCTGCGATCGCCAAGCAGCTACCTTGCTATCCCCGAGAAAATCTACAACAAGAATAATCAACAACCACTACCGTGCCCAGCTACACCTGGATCTGCACACAAGGTGCATGGAGTAATGTGAGTATGCCAACTCAGTAAATAACAATAATAAATAAAGACTGAGCAGTAGTGACGAGCAATAAAGCATAAAAAGTTCATATCATGAAATCTCAATAAAATACCACATGCTTTTAAAATCAGGATTTGAATCAAAACATCTCGTTTAAACCCAATTCCGGTAAAATCATTTAAAGATATTTTTCATCAGTTTTCAAACAGAGGCTAAATGCAAAGGTGAGAAACAAATGACGAAATCATAAACAGCCCGTCGGGCAAAACATCACTCATATACAGCCCATCGGGCAAAACTCATAGTCACCCATGCCTCTCGGGCATACCTCACAGTCACTCATGCCACTCGGGCATACCTCACAATCACTCATGCCTCCCATTCACTTAGCACTCAGCACTCAGCACTCGTACTCAGTAGGTACCTGCGCTCACTGGGGGTGTGTACAGACTTCAGAGGGGCTCCTTCAGCCCAAGCGCTATATCAAGCCAAATCATGGCATAAATCACTCAGGCCCTCGGCCTATATCAAACATGATGCGGCATGCAGCCTGATCTCATAAATATCCTCACAAATCAGGCCCTCGGCCTCACTCGGTCATAAACCTCTCAAGCCACTCGAGCATTTCAGTAAAAACAGGGCATTCGGCCCAAAACAACATTTATATGCATCAAAATAGAGTCATAAAACTGAGTTATGCAGTAAAGAAGTATAACCATGACTGAGTATAGATTTTCAATCAAAAACAGTGAGAGGATAGTAAGAAAAGGCCCCTAAGGGTCCAAACAGCACTGGCACAAGGCCCAAAACATGGCATTCAACCCAATTTACAGAAACTCTTTCTAAAACATATAAGTATCATATAGTTTCAGCAAAATATGCAACTTCATAGTTGCTACGGGACAGACCAAGTCAAAATCCCCAACAGTGTACGCCCACACGCCCGTCACCTAGCATATGCGTCACTTCAAAATAGTTAAATGATACGAAATCCGGGGTTTCATAGTCTCAGGACTAGATTTACAATCGTTACTTACCTCAAACCGGTCAAATCTCTACCCCGCAATGCTCTTGCCTCTCGACTCGGCCTCCAAATGCTCTGAATCTATTCACAATCAGTACAATACCATCAATATACGCTAATGGAATGAATTCTACAAGAAAACTATCAAATTAGCCCAAAACCCAAAATTGGCTCAATCCGGCCCCCGGGCCCACGTCTCAAAATCCGACAAAATGTTCAAAACTAGGAAGCTCATCCACTCATGAGTCCATACATACAAAATTTATGAAAATACGACATCGTTTGGTCCCTCAAATCCTTAAATTAAACTCTCCAAAATCCCAAGCCCTAACCCCTCATTTTTACCAATTACATGATTAAACAACGGGAAATCACCATACATACGAGTATTAGGGCTCAAACAACTTACCTCACTGATAGCCCATGAATCACCCTTCAAATATCACTCCAACTACTCCAAAAACTGACTTGAAAATGGTGGAAATGAACCAAATTCACGAAGGGCTCTATTTATGGTTCCTGCCCAGGCTTTTCGCACCTGCGGACAAATTACACGCTTCTGCGCCACCGCACCTGCGGAAAATCCATCGCAGGTGCGAAACTCACTAAGGAGCCCAGGCTCCGCATCTGCGGCCCAAAATCTCGCGCCTGCGAAGGCGCAACTGCGTGTTTCCTCCGCTTTTGTGAAGCCTGCCCAGCGTCCCCTTTCCGCATCTGCGCCCCAGGTTTCATACCTGCGGGCTCGCAGATGCCACCTCCAACTCGCACCTGCGCATCCTGCCTAGCCCAGCGCTTCCCGCTTCAGCGGACTTCCCATGCGCACCAGCGACCTTGCACCAGCGGCCTCGCACCTGCGACTCTTCCTCCCACAGGTGTGAAAATAGCAGAAGCAGTAGCTTCAGCTGCATTTTCCAACTTCGACAAATCTGTTAACCACCCGGAATCACCCCGAGGCCCTCGAGACCTCAACCAAAAATACCAACAAGTCATATATCAACATACAAACTTAGTCGAACCTTCGAATCACTCTAAACAACATCCAAACACCAAATTACCCTCGAATTCAAGCCTAAGAACTTTCAAAATTGCCAAATTCGGCAACCGATGCCGAAACTAACCAAACCACGTCCGAATGACCTCAAATTTTGCACACATGTCACAAATGACACTACGAACCTACTCCAACTTACAAAATTCTATTCCAACCCCGATACCAAATTTTCCACTGCCGACCGAAATCGCCAAATTTTCAATTTCACCAATTCAAGCCTAATTCCACCACAGACCTCCAAATCACATTTCGGATGCACTCCTAAGTCCAAAATCACCTAACGGAGCTAACAGAACCATCAAAATTCAAATCCGAGATCGTTTACACATAAGTTAACATCCGATTAACTTTTCCAACTTAAGGTTCTAAATAAGAGACTAAGTGTCTCATTCCACTCCGAAACCACTCCGGACCCAAACCAACCAACCCGATACAACACAATACAGCTAAATAACACATAAAGAAGTAGAAATGGGGTAAACGGGGCTATAACTCCCGAAACGACCGGTCGGGTCGTTACAGTTACACCCTTGTGCTTAGTCTATTTTAAAGATTCTTGGTGTGATGAGTTAGGAGAATTGTTTAAAAAGGTCGTGTCTATATAAAGTGTAGTTTAATTGCTCGAGGACGAGCAACATTTAAATGTGGGGTAGTGATGTTTGGATATAATTATATATTTTTAATATATTACTTACCTAACATTTTGGGGCTTTAATACTAAACTATACTACATTTGTGCTTAATTGAGTTTATTTTATGTGTAGGTATATTGAAGACGAAATTGGGATCAAAGTAGAGATTTTATGTGTATTTTATACACTACAAGAATAAAATTATGATTATTTAATTAGTGGATATATTAAGGTTTGACTTTGTGTGGGAAGACAAAAGAGACAACTCAAAAAGAAAACAGAAAGAACAATTGGAAATGAAAGAAAACAACAAAAAAACGTGACTTGAAGAGTAAGCAAAGAAAGAAAAGAAACAGAATTATAAATGAAGCAGGCGACGCGAGCCTTATTGCTCGCTACAAAGCAGGCGAGGCAGGGTATTTTGCTCGCAGCATAGATTGCGCCACGAGGCCTGAGGAGAGCTGAAGCGCGCGTTTGAGCTGGCGCTGCGAGGTTTGTAGCGAGGGTGTTCCGGACTTTTAAAGCCTATTTTGTCTCCTACTTGGTTTTGGACTTGGTTATTTCGTCTAGGTTTTTTCCCTACACATATAAATAGTCATTAAACACCATTTTTGAAGAGAGAGAGAGAGAGAGAGAGAGAGAGATTGACTTTGGAGAGACTTTAGATGAAGGGAGAGCACGGAGCCACCGTGGAGGCCGGAATTCATCATATTCCATCTTTCTTCCATCAAACTTAGTAATCTTTACTTTTTCTTGATGATTTTTTATTTTGCTACCATGTATATGTGGATCTAAACTTCACGTTCTAGGGTTGTGGTTGTCATGAATATTTAAGTTTATTAATTATATTACCGCTAATTCGAGTTATCATATCTGGTTGTTTCTCTAATTATGTGCATAATTGCTTAATTGTTTGGCCAGCAACTAAGTTCTATTTACTATCTATGCTATGCTTGGGAAAGCCATGCTTAGATTAGAGTGGAATTGGAGAGAGCTTGTTTCTGAACCCGTTGCTCGGGGAAAGATTTCGCGGTTAGGATAGGAATATACCTAACAGTCTTGCTTAGTTGAATACCATATTATATTCATTCATGATAGATTCAAGACCATAGGAATATAGGGTTGATATATTATTGATAGACGGATAGTATTGTAGGAACATGCTATTTATATAAACGATCAGGTCAACTAGCAATCATAGATAATTTGGATTAACAGGTGTAATTATGAACTCAATAGGATTGACAAACCGACCACAACCCTTGAATCTGTATCTCCCTTGGTTACATGTTTGAATTTCGCAATAGTAGTTATAATAGAAAAGTTAAACTTTTGATCATGTGATGATCCAAAATGTCATCTATAAAGTTAATAATTAATTCTGTGTTCTAAGACCTCAAAAAGTACTATTTATCATTTCTCGACTTGCGTGTGCAGTCCGTAAAATTTTTCGGAAAGTTTTTATGTGAAAAGTGGATTAAAATGTGAATTAGAGCTTTAAAACTCAACTGAGTTGACTTTGGTCAACATTTTGAGCAAATATACTCGGATCAGTGTTTTGACAGTTCCGATAGGTGCGTATCGTGGTTTGGGACCTGGGCGTATGCCCGGAATCAAATTCCGAGGTCCCTAGCCCGAGATGTGGAATTTTGATAAAAAAATTAAGTTAAATAGTTACCGGATATCGAATTATGTGCAAACGATCCCGGAATAGAATTTTGATGATTCCAACAGCTTCATATGGTGATTTTGGACTTAGGAGCGTGATCGGAATTTTATTTGAAAGACCGTAGTGAAATTAGGCTTGAAATGGCTAAAATAGGAATCTAAGTTTAGAAGTTTGACCAGGGAGTTGACTTTTTATATCGGGGTCGGAATCCAGTTTCGAAAATTTTCATTGCTCTGTTATGTTATTTATGACTTACTTGCAAAATTTGAGGTGAATCACACTTGATTTGATAGGTTCCGACGTCGTTTGTAGAAATTGAAAGTTTCAAAGTTCATTAGGCTTGAATCTATGTGTGATTCTTGTTTTTATTGTTGTTGGATGTGATTTGAAGACTCGACTAAGTCCATATGATGTTTTAGTACTTGTTGGTATATTTGATTGAGGTCCCGAGGGCCTCGGGTGAGTTTCGGATGGTTAACGGCTCAAAAGTTAGGCTTAAAAAGCTACTGCAATTTTGTTCTGCTGTAAATACAGAAATCGAGCCCACAAGGCCAGGGTCGACGGCCAGTGTTGAAGCCAGGGATGAGGCTCAGGATCGAAGGCCCAGCTCGAGGACCATGATCGAAGTCCAGGATCGAAGCCATGATTAAAGGCAAGGCTCGAGGGCCAGGATCGAGGCCCAGAATAGAGGGTTATGACCGAGCCCAGGATCGAAGGCCCAGGATCGAGGGCTATGACCGAAGCCAGGATCGAGGGCCATAAAGATCGAAGCCATGATTGATACCCAGGATCGATGGCTGCCTCGGCAGTTTATAAAACTGGGAATTTCGTCCCCAGTTGCCATTTTTGACGAATTTGAGCTTGAGCAGAAGTGCTTTTTGGTAGATTTTCAAGGAGAAACATTTGGGTAAGTGATTCTAACTCGGATTTGGTCAATATACACGAATATATCATTGTTTTTACCATTTAATTAGTGTATTGAGATGAAAATTTGGGAAAATTTTAGAAATCTCATAAAAACGAATTTTTAAAATTTCGCTGTCGATTCGGAGTCGGATTTGAGTGAAACTGGTATGTTTGGACTCGTAATTGAATGGGTTGTCAGATTTTGTAAGTTTCGTCGGATTCCAAAATGTGGGTCCCACAGGCAATGTTTTGCTAATTTCGGATTTTATTGAAAAATATAGTATTTTCTTATGAAATTGATTCCTATAATTTTTGTTGACTGTATCGAATTAATTATGACTAGATACGAGTCGATCGGAGTCGGAAAATCAAGAAAAAGTCATACTACTTGGTTAAATTAGAGCAAGTCGAGGTAAGTGACTTGTCTAACCTTGTGTGGGGGAAATCTCCCCTAGGATTGGTATTGAAGTGATAAATTGTAATGTATTGAAAGTCATGTACACGAGGTGACGAGTGTGTACACGGGCTAAATGTGAAAGTTTATGTTTTTAAATTGTGTAGATCACTGTTGCACATTAATTAAACTATTTTATTTTGATATATTCTTCATCATTGATTTAATGTTTATATTTTAAAGTTGTTTGACCATTTCCTGCTAATTGTTTTACCTGTTTAGTTGAAACTTGGTTTCTTTTATTCTGTGCATAATTTGAAGTTGATTTTGTTTAAATTAAATATTATTAATATGAAGTATTTGACATTTTTAAATTTGGTATTGAAGCAACGTATTAAAGATTTTGAAATATTATTTGCTGAGTTATTTATTCCTGAATATTTTTGTAAGGTTTTCGCACTCATTGTGATGGAGCCGTGAGCTCTTTATTGTGGAAAAATATTATTGATGATTTATGTTGGCATGAGATGTGAGCTCTTTATTGTGGAAAAATATTGTTGTTGAAGTATTTTGGCAACTTACATTATTTGAGCACTTAAGGTGCAAATTGTGATATATTGTGATGTTGATACGCATGCGGTGATATAAGGTCTGGGTATTGAAACGTATGCAGTGAGATAAGGGTGGATTGATACGCGTGACTAGTAGGGGAAACTACTAGAAGTCATGCGGTGTGATAAAGATGGCTAAAACGCGGGATGCTATTTCGGGAAAACGTTTTCTTTAAAAATAAATTGTGAAGGCTTCCGTGGTGAGATAAGGAAATGAGATATTGTGAATTTATTTATGATTTGGGACTACGAGGCGGTACCTCAGGAGTGCCCTTGTTGATATTGATTTATGGCCGCAGTTGCCTTTGATTATTTGTTGTGATTTTCTTAAAGTTGAAAGGAATTCTGTTTTGATTCCACGAGATATTATTGCCATTATTTTGTGTAATTAAATGGTGACATGCTACTTGATTCATTTCCATTGTTATTTTATTTTATTATAATGTTAAACGTTTTACCATGCAATTATTATTTTCCAGTAGGGCCTGACCTCGTCATTACTCTACCGAGGTTAGGCTTGGCACTTACTAGGTACCGCTGTGGTATACTCATACTACGCTTCTGCACATCGTTTTGTGCAGATCCAGGTACACCTTATCAGACCAGGCATCAGTAAACTAGCTGTACGAGGAGACTTCGAGGTATATCTGCCAGCGACCGCAGACTCCGGAGTCCCCTTCTATCTTACTATGTTGTCTTCCTTATTTGCTTTAGACTCTGATGTATAGGGACATAGAAAATAAATTCTTAGAAGCTTATGGCTTATTTCTACCGGATTTTAATAGTTGAAATTATTTGAATTGTAGTTTATTTATTTCAGATTTAAATTTTTATTCTGCATTGATAGGCTTACCTAGTCTTAGAGACTAGGTGCCATCACGACATCCTATGGAGGAAATTTGGGGTCGTGACAAGTTGGTATCAGAGCTCTAGGTTCATAGGTGTTATGAGTCACAAGAAGGTTTAGTAGAGTCTTGCAGATCGGTACGAAGACGTATGTACTTATCTTCGAGAGGCTATGGAGTTGTTAGGAAATATTCACTTCTTTGATTCCTTATCGTGCGCCTTTGTTGATTTCAAAGTTCTAAACAATTATCTTTCTATTCTCTCACAAATGGTGGGGACACGCACAACTGGATCCGATGATCAGACACCCGCGCCCCCTGTTGGAGCCACAAGAGGCCGGGGTCGGGGCAGACGCCGAGCCAGAGGCCGAGGAAGACCATGTGGTGCAGCCAGAGCACCTACACGAGCTACTGCACCAGAGCCACCCATAGCTCCAGTTGGAGAGCAGGCACCTGAGACGCCTGTTACTACTCCTGCACTTCAGGAGACTCTTGCCGAGTTTTTTAGCATGTTTGGCACTCTAGCTCAGGCAGGGTTGATTCCACTTGCTCCTGCCACATCTCAGGCCGGGGGAGGAGCACAGACTCCTGCCTCCCGTACTCTAGAACCATGGACCCAAGTTGACCATGCCCCATAGGTTATACCATGCAGCCAGTTATCCCAGTTCGGCCTGAGATTAGGATAGCAGTTTCAGAGGGAGAGCAGCTCAGGTTCGAGAGGTACAAAAAGTACCACCCTCCCACTTTCAGCAGCTTAGCTTTAGAGGATGCTCAGGATTTTCTGGAGGAATGTCACCGTATCCTTCGTACTATGGGTATTGTGGATTCCAGTGGGGTTTTTTTCACGGCATTCCAGTTTAGAGGAGCAGCCGACCAGTGGTGGCGGGCATATGAGTTGGATAGTCTCGCTAAGGCATCTTCACTCACTTGGACTCAATTTTCAGATATGTTCTTAAGGGAGTATGTTCCTCAGAGTCTTAGAGATGTATGGCACGCAGAGTTTGAGCAGTTGCGCCAGGGTTCTATGACCGTGTCAGAGTATGCGGTCTGATTCGGTGATTTGGCGAGGCATGCACCAGCCTTGGTTGCTACTGTTCGAGAGCAGGTTCACAGATTTATTGAGGGTCTCCACCCTAATATCAGATACAGTATAGCCCGAGAGCTATAGATGGACATCATATACCAACAGGTGGTGTCAATTGCTAGGAGATTGGAAGGTATGCGGATCCGGGAGAGGGAAGAGAGGGAAGCTAAGAGACCCCGAGATTATGGCACATATAATAATTCTCGTGCCCCAGTTGCAGCCCGTCATGGTAGAGGTTATGTGAGCCGTCCTATTCATTCAGCACTTCCAGCTTCCAGTGGTATTCCGGCTACTCCCAGACCTCGGGCTCCATATTATGCACCACCAGTGTCTACTGTACCTCATGTATGGGGTGCTTTCAGCGGGCAGTCTAGTCGATCAAGCCCGAGCCAGTCCCTGCAGCCACGTCCTCCGAGGGCTTGTTTTGAGTGTGGTGACACTCGTCATATCATGAGGGATTGCCCCAAATTTAGGAGGGGTGAACCTCCACAGATTTCTCAAGCCCCACTTATTCCACAGGGCCCTCAGGCTTCTCAGACCATGATTACTGCACTAGTTGCCACTCCACCTGCACAGCCAGCCAGAGGTGGAGGTCAGACAAGTAGAGGTCTTCCTAGAGGGGGAGGCCATGCCAGATATTATGCCCTTCCTGCTAGGACAGAGGCCGTTGTATCCGATTCTGTTATCATTGGTATTATTTCGGTCTGTCATAGAGATGCATCAGTCTTATTTGATCCAGGATCCACTTATTCTTATGTGTCATCTTATTTTGCCCCGTATTTGGGCGTATCACGTGATTCCTTGAGTTCTTCTATTTATGTATCTACACCCGTGGGTGAATCTATTATTGTAGACCATGTGTATCAGTCATGTTTAATTATTATCAGTGGTTTTGAGATCATGGCTGATTTATTATTGCTCAGTATGGTGGATTTCGATATTATTTTGGGCATGGACTAGTTGTCACCCTATCATGCTATTCTTGATTGTTATGCCAAGACGGTGACATTGGCTATGCCAGGTCCACCGTGGCTAGAGTGGAGAGGTACCTCAAATCATGTTCCTAGTACGGTTGTTTTATTTCTTAAAGCTCAACGAATGGTTGAGAAGGGGTGTGATGCGTATCTGGCCTATGTGAGAGATGTTAGTATTGATACTCCTACTGTGGCATCAGTTCCTATAGTAAGGGATTTTTCTGATGTATTTCCAGCAGAACTTCCGGGTATGCCACCCGACAGGGATATTGACTTTGGCATTGATTTATTACCGGGTACTCAACCCATTTCTATTCCACCATATCGTATGGCCCCAGCAGATTTGAAAGAATTAAAAGAACAGTTATAAGAGTTGCTTGATAAGGGTTTCATTCGGCCCAGTGTATCTCCTTGGGGTGCTCCTGTCTTATTTGTGAAGAAAAAGGATGGTTCTATGTGGATGTGTATTGATTACCGCCAGCTGAACAAGGCTACAGTGAAGAACAAGTATCCATTGCCACATATTGATGATCTATTTGATCAGCTTCAGGGTGCCAGAGTGTTCTCTAAGATCGACTTAAGTTCAGGCTATCATCAGTTGAAGATTCGGGATTCAGATATCCCAAAGATTGCTTTCAAGACTCGGTACGGTCATTACGAGTTCCTTGTGATGTCTTTTGGGCTGACCAATGCCCCAGCAGCATTTATGCACTTAATGAATAGTGTGTTCCAGCCCTATCTTAATTTTTTTGTCATTGTGTTTATTAACAACATTTTGGTGTATTCCCGGAGTCGGGAAGATCATGAACAGCACCTGAGGACTGTGCTTCAGAATTTGAGAGGAAAGAAGTTATATGCAAAATTTTCAAAGTGTGAATTCTGGCTTGATTCAGTGGGATTTTTGGGTCATATAGTTTCGTGCGAGGGAGATCCAAAGAAGATTGAAGCAGTGCATAGTTGGTCCAGACCATCCTCAGTTATGGAAATTCGAAATTTCCTTGGTTTGGAAGGGTATTATCGCCGATTTGTAAATGGTTTCTCTTCTATTGCTGCATCTATGACCAAATTTACCCAGAAGGGTGCTCCGTTCAGGTGGACCGAGGAATGTGAAGAGAGCTTCCAAAAGCTCAAGACAACTTTAACTACAGCCTCAGTATTGGTATTACCTACAGGTTTAGGGTCTTATACTGTATATTATGATGCATCGCGTATTGGTCTTTGCGAAGTGTTGATGCAAGACTGTAGGGTGATTGCCTACGCATCCAGACAGTTAAAGGTGCGTGAGAAGAATTATCCTGTACACGACCTTGAGTTAGGAGCTATTGTTCATGCCTTGAAGATTTGGCGGCATTATTTGTACGGTGTCCATTGCGAGGTCTACATTGATCACCGAAGTCTACAGCATCTGTTTAAACAGAAGGATCTTAATTTACGGCAGCGGAGATGGTTGGAGTTGCTTAAGGATTATGATATCACTATTCTCTATCATCCTGGGAAGGCTAATGTAGTGGCCGATGCCTTGAGTCGTAAGGCAGAAAGTTTGGGCAGCTTAGCATATTTACCAGTAGCAGAGAGACCTTTAGCCTTGGATATTCAGGCCTTGGCCAACTAGTTTGTTAGATTGGATGTTTTCGAGCCGAGCCGAGTTTTGGCTTGTGTGGCTTCTTAGTCTTCTCTTTATGATCGTATCAGGGAGCGTCAATATGATGACCCCCATTTGCTTGTCCTTAAGGATACAGTTCAGCACGGTGATGCCAAGGAAGTCACTATTGGAGATGACGGTGTATTACGGATGCAGGGCAAGCTATGTGTACCCAGTTTAGATGGCTTGCGTGAGTTGATTCTCCAGGAGGCTCACAGTTTGCAGTACTCCATTCATCCGGGTGCTGCAAAGATGTATCAGAACTTGAGACAGCACTATTGGTGGAGGCGAATGAAGAAAGACATAGTGGAGTATGCAGCTCGGTTTCTAAATTGTCAACAGGTGAAATATGAGCATCAGTGACCGGGTGGATTGCTTCAGAAGTTAGAGATTCCAGAATGGAAATGGGAGCGGATCACTATGGATTTCGTTGTTGGGCTCTCACGGACTCAGAGGAAGTTCGATGCAGTTTGGGTGATTGTGGATAGATTGACCAAGTTAGCTTATTTCATTCCTGTGATTTCTACTTACTCTTCAGAGCAGTTGGCTCAGGTATATATTCGCGAGATCGTCGGACTTCACGGCGTACCGGTATCTATCATCTCTGACAGGGGTATGCAGTTTACATCGTAGTTCTGGAGGGCAGTACGGCGTGAGTTGGGTACTCGGTTAGAGTTGAGTACAGCATTTCACCCTCAGATGGACGAGCAGTCCGAACGCACTATTCAGATACTGGAGGATATGCTTCGTGCGTGTGTGATAGATTTTGGGGGTGCTTGGGATCAGTTCTTACCACTTGCGGAATTTGCTTACAACAACAGTTACCATTCAAGCATTCAGATGGCTCCGTATGAGGCCTTGTATGGTAGGCAGTGCCGGTCTCCAGTGGGTTGGTTCGAATCGGGCGAGGCTAGACTATTGGGTACAGACTTGGTTCAGGATGCCTTGGAAAAGGTTAAGTTGATTCAGGATCGACTTCATACAGCCCAATCTAGACAGAAGAGTTATGCAGATCGGAATATTCGTGATGTTGCATTCATGGTTGGTGAATGGCTATTGCTCCGGGTTTCGCCTATGAAGGGTGTGATGAGGTTCGGAAAAAATGGCAAGTTGAGCCCTAGGTATATTAGGCCTTTTGAGATTCTTGAGAGAGTTGGAGAGGTGGCTTATAGACTTGCACTACTACCTAGCCTCTCTACAGTTCATCCGGTATTCCATGTTTCTATGCTTCAGAAATATCTAGGCGATCCGTCTCATGTGCTAGACTGCAGTTAGGTTCAGTTGGACACGGATCTATCTTATGTTGAGGAACTAGTGGCTAGTTTAGATAGGCAAGTTCGAAAGCTGAGGTCAAAGAACATTGCTTCCGTGAAGGTTCAGTGGAGGGGTCATCTGGTCGAGGAGGTGACTTGGGAGACTGAGCAAGATATGCGCAGCTGTTTTCCACACTTATTCACCAGCTCAGATACTTTTTCTAACTCTATTCGAGCACGAATGTTTGTTTTAGAGGTAGAGAATGTGATAACCCAAAATAACATCTATAAAGTTAATAATTAATTATGTGTTCTAAGACCTCAAAAAGTACTATTTATCATTCCTCGACTTGCGTGCGCATTCCGTAAACTTCTCTGGAAAATTTTTATGTGAAAAATGGATTGAAATGTTAATTAGAGCTTTAAAACTCAACTGAGTTGACTTTGGTCAATATTTTGAGCAAACGGATTCGGATCATTGTTTTGACAGTTCTGGCAGGTCTGTATCGTGATTTGGGACTTGAGCGTATGCCCGGAATCAAATTCCGAGGTCCCTAGCCCGAGATGTGGAATTTTGAAGAAAAATTAAAAGTTTAAGTTCAAATAGTTATCGGATGTCGAATTATGTGCAAACGACCCCGAAATAGAATTTTGATGATTCCAACAGCTCCGTATGGTGATTTTGGACTTAGGAGCATGATCGGAATTGTATTTGGAAGTCCATAGTGAAATTAGACTTGAAATGGCTAAAATAGGAATTTAAGTTTGGAAGTTTGACCGGGGGAGTTGACTTTTTTATATCGGGGTCGGAATCCAGTTCCGAAAATTTTCATAGCTCTATTATGTCATTTATGACTTGCGTGCAAAATTTGAGGTCAATCGGACTTCATTTGATAGGTTCCGGCGTCGTTTGTAGAAATTGAAAGTTTCTAAGTTCATTAGGCTTGAATCTTTGTGTGATTCTTGTTTTTAGTGTTGTTGGATGTGATTTGAAGACTCGACTAAATCCGTATGATGTTTTAGGACTTGTTGGTATATCTGGTTGAGATCTCGAGGACCTCGGGTGAGTTTCGGATGGTTAACGGATCATAAGTTGGACTTAAAAAGCTACTGCAATTTTCTTCTGCTGTAAATGCAGAAATCGAGCCCAGGGTCGAAGGCCAGGGTCGACGGCTAGGGTTGAAGCCAGGGACGAGTCTCAGGATCGAAGGCCCAGCTCGAGGACCATGATCGAAGGCCAGGATCGAGGCCCAGAATCGAGGGTTATGACCGAGTCCAGGATCGAAGGCCCAGGATCTAGGCCCAAGATCTCAGGCTATGACCGAAGCCAGGATCGAGGGCCATAAAGATCGAAGCCATGATCGATACCCAGGATCGATGGCTGCCTCGGCAGTTTATTAAACTGGAGATTTTGTCCCCAGTTGCCATTTTTGACGAATTTGAGCTTGAGCAGAAGTGATTTTTGGCAGATTTTCAAGGAGAAACATTTGGGTAAGTGATTCTAACTCAGATTTGGTCAATATAAACGAATATATCATTGTTTTCACCATTTAATTAGTGTATTGAGATGAAAATTTGGGAAAAATTTAGAAATCACATAAAAACGAATTTTTGAGATTTCGGTGTCGATTCGGAGTTGGATTTGAGTGAAACTTGTATGATTGGACTCGTAATTGAATGGATTATTTGATTTTGTAAGTTCTGCCGGATTCTGAGATGTGGGCCCCACGAGCAAGTTTTAGCTAATTTCGGACTTTATTAAAAATATATTTTCTTATGAAATTTATTTTTATAATTTTTGTTGACTATATCGAATTAATTATGACTAGATACGAGTCGATCGGAGTCAAAAAATCAAGGAAAAGGCATACTACTTAGCTAAATTGGAGCAAGTCGAAGTAAGTGACTTGTCTAACCTTGTGTGGGGGAAATCTCCCCTAGGATTGGAATTGAAGTGATAAATCGTAATGTGTGGAAAGTCATGTACACGAGGTGACGAGTGTGTACACGGGCTAAATATGAAAGATTATATTTTTAAATTGTGTAGATCACTGTTGCGCATTAATTAAACTATTTTATTCTGATATATTCTTCATCATTGATTTAATGTTTATATTTTGAAGTTGCTTTACCTTTTCCTGCTAATTATTTTATCTGTTTAGTTGAAACTTGGTTTCTTTTATTCTGTGCATTATTTGAAGTTAATTTTCTTTAAATTAAATATTATTAATATGAAGTATTTGACATTTTTAAATTTGGTATTGAAGCAACGTGTTAAAGATTTTAAAATATTATTTTGCTGAGTTATTTATTCTTGAATATTTTTGTAAGATTTTCTTACTCATTGTGATGGAGTCGTGAGCTCTTTATTATGGAAAAATATTATTAATGATTTATGTTGGCATGAGCCGTGAGCTCTTTATATCGGAAAAATATTATTGTTGAAGTGTTTTGGCAAGTTAAATTATTTGAGCACTTTAGGTGCAAATTGTGATATATTGTGATGTTGATATGCATACGGTGGTATAAGGTCTGGGTATTGAAACGCATGTGGTGAGATAAGGGTGGCTTGATACGCGTGACTAGTAGAAAAAACTACTAGAAGTCATGCGGTGTGATAAGGATGGCTAAAACGCTGGATGTTATTTCGGAAAAAATATTTTCTTTAAAAATAAATTGTGAAGGCTCCCGCGGTGAGATAAGGAAATGAGATATTATGAATTTATTTATGATTTGTGACTACGAGGCGGTACCTCGGGACTGCCCTTGTTGATATTGATTTATGGCCGCAGTTGCCTTTGATTATTTGTTGTGATTTTCTTAATGTTGAAACGAATTATATTTTAATTCCACGAGTTATTATTGCCATTATTTTGTGTAATTAAATGGTGACATGCTACTTGATTCATTTCCATTGTCATTTTATTTTATTATATTGTTAAACATTTTACCATATAATTATTATTTTCCAGTAGGGCCTGACCTGACCTCGTCACTGCTCTACCGAGGTTAGGCTTGGCACTTACTGGGTACCGTTGTGGTGTACTCATACTATGCTTCTACACATCTTTTTGTGCAGATCCAGGTACACCTTATCAGACCAGGCATCAGTAAACTAGCTGTACGAGGAGATTTCGAGGTATATTTACCAGCGACCGCAGATTCCGGAGTCCACTTCTATCTTACTATGGTGTCTTCCTTATTTGCTTTAGACTCTGATGTATAGGGACATAGAGAATAAATTCTTAGAAGCTTGTGACTTATTTCTACCGTGGGAGTTGAAATTGTTTGAATTGTAGTTTATTTATTTCAAATTTAAATTTTTATTCTGCATTGATAGGCTTACCTAGTCTTAGAGACTAGGTGCTATCACGATATCCTACGGAGGGAATTTTGGGTCGTGACAGATCATCTTGGACAGTAAGTTGATTTTAGTTTGGTTAGTTAACGGTTAATCTAAGTCTCTGTGGATTCGACATCCGACTTTCGAGTTACTTTATTACTTGACGGCCATGTATACTTGCGTGTACTTGGGGAACCAACAAGTTTTTGTGGATTGCACCCCTAACACGTGGGTGACCCGAGTTTTTGTAGTATAGTGGTGAGTATTACCGCCTGTCACGCGGGTGACCCGGGTTCGATCCCTGGCAATGGTACCAAAAACCCATTAGGCGGTGCCTAAAGTTACAAGGCCACGACCACCCCCACTCAGGGACTATCGTTCTAGGCAAGCCCGGACGGCTCGGGTACCAAAACCCGGAGGTACAAAGCCTATCAGGCGATACCCGAACGTAAAAGGCTACAACCATACTAGAAATGACTCGGAGACGTCCGAAGCTCGTAATCAAAATATAAGGCCTTCAAAAATTCCAAACCGGCTTAAAGGATACCCTCGGCAAAACTATAATCTAAAAACATCTAAGTAAGCACTTTGGGGAAAGCTTCCGGTCATACCAAGCCCCCACGAGTTTCAAACAAAATTACATCGATAACGAGCTTTGGACGAACCTCGGAACAAGATCTTATTACTACGTATTATTCCGTGCTAAGGCATTTGAAATCTTTGCAATCATAAAGAATGAGCCAAAAGAAACAAACTCGATATATATATATATATATATATATATATATATATATATATATATATATATATATATATATATATATATATTCCAATAAATATATTTACAAAGGCCAAACAGCCTCAATAAAATATAAATAAAATACAAAAACAAATAAAAATCTCTAAGGCACCTGAGCCTGATTTTCACCGGAGTTCGCCTCGTCACCGGGGCCATCGAGATCTTCTTCTTCCTCGGGTTCGCCGGAGCCCTCAAAGCCTTCCTCGTCCTTGGGGTCAGCCAGTTTCTTGGCCTCGGCCTCGAGCCACTTAGCGTCTTCAATCTCGGCCGACAGGTCGAAACCCCGGGCATGGACCTCCTTGAGAGCCTCTCTTCAGGACTGCCACTTCACGTACTCGACAGTGAGTTTCAGGAGGTCATGGGCTGCCTTAGCATCAGCTTTGTACTGGCCACCATCTCTTTAGCATCGATACTGGTTATTTCCATCATTGACTTTGCTATTTTAAGCTCTTTGCCAAGGGCATCCCGTTCAGCGATAGTCGAGCCCAGTTGAGACCGGACGTCTTCGACTTTTTGGACCTAGACCTCGATTTTCTCCCTCGCCACTCGAAGTTGTACCTCCACCGAGGCTAGATACTTCCGGGTAGTCTCCTTCTCTGAAGCCAACAAGTCCATTTTTCCCTTCCACTTTTCGGCCATGGACTTGACCTCGTTCATCCGGGCTCGAAGTTAGTCGATCCGGTCAACCTTCTGCTGAACCTGCGGGTTTTGACCATTAGTCGCCATGTCTAACTCGTTATCACTAATTTCAAAGATATTTACCTGTTCCACCAGGTCGGCATATTACTTGTGAGCCGCGTCCAACTCAACTCGGAGATTATTGGCTTCTTCTTCGCGTTGCTCGCTGAGAAGCTTATACATGTCCCTCTTCTCACCAAGCTCTTTGACCTCAGCCTCGAGCTGGTTAACCTCAGCCAGGTACCGGAGAAAGGCTTCATGGTGGAGTACCGAGGCCTGCAAAAATATTAAAAGGAAAAGGCATGAGAGTAAGGGTGGCAAGTGGGCTGGGCCCGGTCCTAAGTGGGCTTCGCGGGCCCGGTCCTATGTGGTCCGGTCCTAAACGGTCCCGGGCTTCGCGGGCTTATTGCTGGAACCGGCTCGGGACCGGGACCACGAACTAACGGTCCCGGGTTAAGTGGGCCGGTCCCGGGCCTAAGTGGGCCCAAACGGGCCTAAGCGGGCCCAACAGAAACTTTCTATTTTTATTTTGTTTTTATAGAAGTTAGAGAAAAAAATAGTAATAAAGATATATAAGCTATATTCGATTTATATACTATATATACATCTTAAAATATATATATACTATATTATATATACATAGTATACATCTTAAAATATACTATATATACATCTTAAGATATACTATATATACATAGTATACTAGATATACTAGATATATATATAGTATAGTATAGTAGATCTTAAGATATATATACATCTTAAGATATATAAGCTATATATATATATATAGTAAGATGTATATATAGTATATCTTAAGATGTATACTATCGAATATGACTTATAAACTATGTATATATATTATAGTATATATATAGTATATTATAGTATATATATACATCTTAAGATATATATATATTAAGATATATATATATATATATACACACACACACTATACTATATATACATAGTATATAAGTCATATTCGATAGTATACATCTTAAGATATATATAATATATATATAGTAAGATGTATATATATATTATAGTATAGAATAGAATATACTTTATATATCTTATGAGATGTATATATAGTATAGACTATAGTATAGTATAAATATAAGCTTATATGTATACTATACTATACTATAATATATATATACATCTTACTATATATAAGCTATATTCGATTTATATACTATATATACATCTTAAGATATACTATATATACATGTATATCTACTATACTATACTATATATATCTAGTATATCTAGTATACTATGTATATATATAGTATATCTTAAGATGTATATATTGTATAGTATAGTATACATATAAGCTTATATATATATGTATATCGAATATAGCTTATATATCTTATGAGATGTTGTATATATAGTATATATATACTATACTATACTATACTATACTATATATACATAGTATATAAGCCATATTCGATAGTATACATCTTAAGATATACTATATATACATGTATATCTACTATACTATACTATATATATATCTAGTATACTATGTATATATAGTATATCTTAAGATGTATATATAGTATAGTATAGTATATATATAAGCTTATATATATATGTATATCGAATATAGCTTATATATCTTATGAGATGTATATATAGTATAGACTATAGTATAGTATAAATATAAGCTTATATATATATACTATACTATATTATACTATATGTATAGCTTAAGATATAAAAGAACAAAAATATTGTAAAGAGATATTCAAATCAATGCGTTATATTTTTATTACAGCATTAAAAATATATATATACTATACTATACTATATTATACTATATGTATAGCTTAAGATATATAAAAAGACAAAAATATTGTAAAGAGATATTCAAATCAATGCGTTATATTTTTATTATAGCATTAAAAATTATGGCAATATCTTTCTTAGTCTTCCTCCCCCTACGGAATGAGCACAACAAGGTGCTAATACCACCATTGAGAAGAAAAAGAAACTAATCAAGATGTGCCAAAATACAAGTTACATATTAATTTACATGGTATCTCTTACAAATTTCATAAATCCTTCAAGGTCAGACGGGGGATCATCTGGATTATTATTAGTTGGGTTAACTTCAGGAGCAGCACTAGTGGGTGTATCGTCATCCGGTTGCGTTTCATCAAAATCTATTTCTTCATCATCATTTCCATCAATAGTTGGATTACCATAAAGAGCATTCATATATTCATGGTTTAATTGTTCACCGGGTGCAATATTATGGTAAAATTGACTCTCAGTAAATTGTAATAAACTATTATCGCTATCAAGAATAGGAGGTGTAGGACGGGTAACAGGTTTGGGTCGGGGAGCCGGGGGAAGTGGAGGAGGAACAGATTGGCCACTAGATTCACCACTCTTCGATTTTCCCTTATTTTTACTAAACATATTTTTTAAGGAATAAGCCATCTTAATTAATCAAGCAAAGTAAATAAAACAAACAAAATTATAATATTAAAACTTAAGAGTTGGAACGAGTTTACCAAATTGACGAACAACTTGTTGGAAATTGATTATCGTTGAAGACTTCAATTCACCAACTTCACAATTGTTTCACAAATTGTAACAATAAAGTAAGCAATAGTAGCAATTATAGAAGTAAATTAGAGATAGATTGTGATAGATTGATGATTTTGTAAGAAAAAATGAAATAATGATGGGGTATTTATAGTTGAAAATAGAGAAAAGGTGTAATTATAAAAAGTTTGGGATTAAAACAAAGTTATGAGGAGGGGGAGGGTTAAATGGCTATTTTATAAATAGCCAACGGCTATTTTTGACAGCCCAACAGCTATTTTTTTTTTTTAAAAAAAAATTAAAAAAAAATTGCCGTTGGGACAGTTTGGCCCGCTAAGGAACCGGGCCGGTCCCGGGCCCTGGCGGGCCAAACGGTCCCGGGCCTGACGGGCCCAAATCATAAGACCGGCCCACGAGACCGGACCAGGCCCGCTAAAATCGGGCCAAACGGTCCTGGCTCGTTTAGCCGTTTGGCCCGTTTAGCCCGCGGTCCCGGGCCTGGACCGGCCCACTTGCCAGCCTTACATGAGAGTTATCAAAAACTAAATTCGACGATAAAAGAGTGTAATGACACCTTACCCGATTCAACGCTTGATGTGATTCGTTGAACAAGTACAGCACGTCCATCTCATTCATTTTCACCTAGTCTTCTTAGGTTACCAGTCACCGGAGGTAGCTAGCTACTCTGACAGGGCGGAGAGAACACGAGCATCCTCCGGGACGGTGATGATAACTGACCGCTTCCAGCAGGGATCCATGATCGGGGCGGGGAACCGGTTGATCAACTTTGGGCTCGAGTCCATCTCACCTCTGCACCAGCCTCCTGAACCTGAGGGTGATTAGCCTCAGTTGTTTCCCCCTCGGCTACCACCCACTCCTCGGGGACGGACGGCTCGCAGGCCACAAAAAGTTTATCCTCCTCGGGCTTGTCCCTGAGCCGATAAAGTGAGTCTGAGTTGGGCACTGGAGCTTTCCTTTGGCTTACGATCCAACCTTCTCCTTGGCTTATTTTTCTCCGAGTTCGGGGAACTCATAGCCCTCCTTCTTTTACTCTCTCCGACTGCGGCCCTAGGCTGCCCCGAAGCAGAAGGATCAATGGGCAGGTCTTTGCCCCCTACTAAGGGCGTAAGCTCGATGATCTTAGGCAAGTCTGCAAAAAGAGAAGATAAGGAATGATAACATAGTGTTGAAAAAGAAAGCCTAGTGCTACTTATTCAGGGAAAGAAATCTTACCGTGGGAACGGGCCTCCCAACGGCCCTTAGAGAGCTCGCGCCACGGGCGCTCGACATAAGGCATATGCGAACAAATGCCCTCGATCCACTCCTTGAGCCGAGGAATGGCATTTGGGACTAGAGCGAGGCTGCACCACAGCAAATACCGATGAGAAAAAAGGAGGTAAAACGTAAAATCGACATCTAAAAGAAAAGGATACTTACGTGCTACATTCCACTTCTCGGGGAATGGCCTAAATTCGGTAGGTATCTGACAGGCTTAAAACACACACTTAAATTATGCTCGCTAGTCAAAGATAGTATAATATAATTACCGTGCCCACATGGATTGGATTTAAACAATGTTCTCGTATTTTGTAGCTCGATTGCTATCTAGGAGGATCAACAATGGAGATTTATACAATTAAGAATTGAAATTAAATAAGAACCTAAACTATTGACTAATGCCAATCTCAACAAAGGTAAGCAAGGAAGTTATCAATGGGAGAAAATAAGGGTTGATAGGATAGGTGCAAGATAATTGTCCGAGATCTAACTCTAGATAATTCACTTCTAATATTCAAGTGAGTCTCTCGAATTCACTTAATTATCAGTACAATTGTTTAGTAGAAACCCCTCTCTCGATTAAGTCTCAACCTCACAATATGAACCAATTTAAGCTCAGTGAAGCTATGCAAGAATTCGTAATGGATTGGTCTTTAGAAGCACCTCTTTCGATTATCCTCCTAACTAGGTTTAATCAAGGATTCAACTAGCCTCTTTCGATTATTTCAAAGAATCTATGAACTCAACCAACAATATAGTATAAATATATCACAAGTTATGCCTCTTTCGATTACAAGAACACGTGAATATAGATGCAACAATTAAATCTTACAAAAATAATTCAAATACATAAAAATAGAGTTATAATCCACAAACAATCATCAATACACCAAATTCATCAAAACCCAAAAGGATCTACTCCATAGACATGGAGAAGTTCTTCACAAATGAAATAAAAGTATAGGAAAACATTAATACAATCCAAACCCAGATTTGAGTGAGGAAGGAAGGATGAAATCCTTGTGCTCTTGTTTCTCCTTCTTCTCCTTAACTTCCCTAGGTCTAAGGTATGTCAAAAGTTGTTCTAAAATGGTATTTTGGGGTATTTATTCTGCCCCCAAAACAAAAACGGACGAAACTACCCTTTTCTTAGCGAAATAGGACTCTTCCCAGATAGGACATGCGTGGTCGGGCACCTGGGGACTTGCTCGCGCATTTTGCACACCGTTCTGCCCCAAGTGCGCGCCCAATGCGCTATTGCACACTTGGTCGCGCACCTGGGTGGTATCAGTTGAGAATTTGGGAAGTATATAACATGAAAGTTGTAGCCCTTTTAAATAACTTTCCAACGATATATTGTGGAGCCCAAACGGATTTTTGAACTAAAAGTTATGTGCATTTTACTGGACAAGGCACAGTATGCCTGCTCGATTCTTCGTTTCGTTCTTAAAGCGCACTATCATCCGTTGATCCCCGAACACGATCCCAACTTAATCCTTGGGCTTTTACTCAAACTTCAAAGCTCCAAAATAGCATGAATTCATTCCATAATATCTACATAGATCAGAATCACCCCAACAAGGTAAAAAATACACAATTAGTGCAAAACACTAGCGATTAAAGCTCTGACTCAATTAAAGTGCAGTAAATTAGAGTGCAAAAAGCGACTAAAATACGGGATTATAGACTACCATCAACACCCCACACTTAAACCATTGTTCATCCTCGAGCAATCAAACTACACTTCACATAGACATGATGTTACATCCCGTATTTTCGTACGTGAAAGTATGCCATAAATAAATTGATGAAAGCTCAAAAATGATATGTTACATCCCGCATTTTGTACGTTAAAATTTCGTCGTAAGTTAATCGACGTAATTTCGGGAATGAGATTATTTTGGTATTATAAGTATTGTGCTATTTCCAACAAGTGATGAGTAAATTCGTAAAGGTGAGAGGGTAAGCAAATCAAAGAAAATGAATTTTCATCAAAGTTTGACATGTTGGGATAAAATACGGTCTAAGCTAAAATATCCGGTATTTATGGACTATTGCCATACAAGGTACCACATGACCATAATAGTAAGATGTACAAAGTGTGTTAAAAGTGAGTAGTATTTTAAGTAATTTGAGATAATTCCTAATTATGTGGATAATTGGATAATTATTAGATTAGTGGGAAATTAATAGTTGATTAAGGAATTAAGTGGATAATTGATTATTGGATAAGGATTTAATCCTTAAACGTGGCAGCCAACAACATGTGACTCTTAAATCTCACATATAGGTGGCATAATTAGAATAATAGTTGGCCAAGTCATCCATAAGAGTGGGGCCCACATGTAACGACCCGACAGGTCATTTTGAGCCCTAGCACATTATTCAGCAGTTTGAGGCCATGAGTATCTTCACTCCAGGTATTATGACTTGTACGCGTGGTCGGAATTGAAATTTCGGAAGTTCAGAGTTGATTTGGAAAGAAATTCTCATTTCGGAAGCTTTAAGTTGGAAGAATTGACTAAGGTTGAATTTTTGAGTAAACGACCTCGAAATCGAGATTTGTAGATTCCAACAGGTTCGTACGATAATTTTGGAATCGGGCATATGTCCGGATCGAGTTTGGATGACCCGGGAGTATTTCGGCGCCTATTGTGGCAGTTGGCATTTTGGAAGAATTTCATAAATTTGGGTTGAGGTGTAATTCAATGTTATTGATGTCCGTTTGGGATTACGAGTCTGAGAATAGCTTCGTATGGTGATTCTGGTATTGAGAGCACGTCTGGAAGTGGATTCGGAGGTCTGTAGGTCATTTTGGGGCCATTTGGCGAAAGTTAGAAATTTGAAGAGTTTTGAGAAGTTTGACCGGAAGTGGACTTTTTGATATCGGGGTCGGATTCTGATTACAAAAGTTGGAGTAGGTCCGTAATGTCAAATGTGACTTGTGTGCAAAATTTGAGGTCAATCGGACGTGATTTGATAGGTTTCGGCATCGAATGTAGAAGGTTGAAATTCTAAATTTCATTAAGCTTGGAATGAGGTGCAATCCATGAATTCGACGTTGTTTAATGTGATTTGGAGGCTCGACTAAGTTTGTGTCATTTTTTGGGACAGGTTGGTATGATTGGACGAGGTCTCGGGGGCCTCGAGTATGTTTCGGGATGGTTTCAGATCATTTGGAGCTGTTTTGGAACAGCTGTTTCTGGTGTCTGGTTTCCTTCCTCGTGAACGCGAAGGAAGTCCCGCGTTCGTGAAGAAGAAATTTTGGAGGTGCTGGATATGGCCTTCGCGAACGTGGAGAGGTGCCTGAGGAACTTACGCGAACGCGAGGGGCCAATCGCGAATGCGTAGAAGGAAAGAGGGGGCTGGGCCTGGAGCCATTTAGCCTTCGCGAATGTGGAGTTCCAACCGCGAACATGAAAAAGTGGAGCCTGGATCTTCACGAACGCGAGGCTTGGATCGCGAACGCGAAGGGGAAAATTGAAGGGCGTTCAGGTTTGGCCTTTGCGAACGTGAGGGGATTTGCGCGTTCGCGAAGGAGGGTCGGACAGGGCAGTGAGTTGTTTTAAAACGGGATTTTTGGCCATTTTCACTTCATTTCCTCCATGGGAGTCGGTATTGGAGCGATTTTGGAGCTCCATCTTCATCATCTACATCAAGGTAAGTAATTCCCACCTATTGCAAGATAAATATAAGGTTTATATACGGATTTAGATAAGAAAACTAGTAGAAATTTGAGATTTTGAAGAAAGACCTAGAAATTGGTATTTTGGATTTTTCCACGAAATTTGGACATGGAATAGGGAATAAATCATATATTTGAGTTCATAAGGCTATGGGTAATAATTATCTTCAAACATTTCGGAATCCAGGCACGTGGGCCCGAGGGTGAATTTATCGACTTTTCGAACGGAGTTGGGAATTGTTGTAAATAGGATTATAATGAGTATTAGAGTATATATTTATGTATTTGCTTACTTATTGACTAGTTTTGGAGCGTTGGGCATCGATTCGAGTTGTTTGAAGGGCTCGGAAGCCGGTTATGGAACTATGGAGCGAGGTAAGTCTCCTTTCTAACCTTGTAAGAGGGAATTAACCCCATAGGTGAACTAAATTATTATGTGCTTCTATTTGTGGGGGCTACGTACGCACGAGGTGACGAGAGTCCGTACGTAGCTACTAGTTATTCCTACGTCTGGGTAGTTTTAGGCTCACATCATGCCTTGTTGATATTGTTATTGATTTATGTTTATTGTTTACCTTGAGAGGGAGCGAGATTAAGTCTGCTTATTAAATATTTTAAAAAGAGTTGAAATTGAAGAACTTAGGATTTAAAAGGTTTTATTTGAACTTTGTAATTTCGCACAGAATTGAGGAATATTATAATAGCTAAAGAAATCTATGTGTAACCATGTCGCATGTATGTTTCGCGAGCGGGGTAATTTCCTTAAAAAGCTACAAGCTGAATTTTCTTTATTTTGAAAAGAATCAAGAAAGAGATATGATTTTAATGTTAAATTTATACTTGACCGCGTCGCAAGTATGATCCGCGAGCGGGGTGATTTCCTTAAATTTATGTTTGACCGCATCGCATGTATGATTCGCGAGCGGGGTATTTCCTACTACTCTTATGGGATCGGGTTGTTCGCCTCGGCAGGATTTATGTACCACACTCTCATGGGAGCGGGCCGTTCGCCTCGGCAGGTTAATAAATACATCTATCGTTCGCGTCGTTTGACCCTCGGCAATGCACGGTTTACTTTTATGTTGGATCGGGTCGTACGCCTCGGCATTTCTTATATATATATTATCCTCATGGAATCGTGCGTAATATTCGGCAAGAGGCCAGTGTATCTGAGGTTTTTCCCCGATTTGAATTATGACAACCTCTTTGATGAGATCCACTATCTATATATATATATGCTCTGGTTACAGAGGGAACTTGCTAGTTGAGAGCCTGAGTAAAATTGTAAAGAAGGGAATTATACCACGTATTTTATACATGTTTATTTTATACATTTGCTCGATTTCATATTTATTCACTTCTTTACTGTACCTGATATTATTGGACCACTAGTAAGTGTCGAAGTCGACCTCTCGTCACTACTTCTTCGAGGTTAGGCGAGATACTTATTGGGTACGCGTTGATTTACGTACTCATGCTACATTTGCTGCACATTCTTTGTGCAGTTACACACATGTTTAGAGTCCTTGTGGGCGCAGATGCGCGAGTATGGTGGGAACTTAGGTGAGCTGCATTCTGTACAATGCTCAGCAGCCAACAGAGTCTCCTTCAGAGTATTTGTATTTTCTTTTCTATCCAAATTTGTATTCCGAACAGTCATTGTATTTTATCTTGTTCCTTAGTTAATGCTCATACTCTTATGACACCGGATTTTGGGATGATTATGGAATTATTCAGTATTGAAATTTGCAAAAATCCTTATTATTTACTCTGTAAAGTTCATCATTTATTATTTAATTGAATTAAAATTACGATTTTAGAAATATTAAAATGAGAATTTACTAATTATTGGTGTTGGCTTGCCTTCCAGTGGTGTCTAGCGCCATCACGACCTTTCAAGGATTTTGGGTCGTGACAACATGGTATCAGAGCACTAGGTTCACTTAGGTCTCATGAGTCATGAACGAGTCTAGTAGAGTCTTGAGGATCGATACGGAGACGTCTACACTTATCTTTGAGAGGCTACAGGGCTGTTAGGAGCACTTCCTTTCTTGATTCCCATCATGCGATTTGATTCCTCTGAGGCTTATTCCTTCATTTCCTTCCCATTCAATCTTATGCGACATGAAGCGCTTGCTATCGATCGAGATATGAGGAATTGTAATGGTACTACAGATGCGGTGCGGGATGTTTCTCCCTGCGTAGTTGATTGGGCTATTGTCGTCGCCTTGCACAAGGATACTCTATCATTTCAGCTCAGTAGCTGTACTTCTAAGAGCTTTGAGGCTATGCACAGGTTGCTATGATGCTCATGAGATGTTATCGACAGTATTGGTGTGATGATAGGGTGGTTGTCTATGTGTCAGGACAATGAATGACCTGAAAAGAGGTTTACTCAGTGTATTATTCAAAGATTCGGTATTTTATTTCCGACAGAGGAAAGGCAATTAGACTATAAATGTTCAAGTTTGGGTTGATGGAGTAACGAAATTTGGTATTTTCGAATGTGGTGGAAATTTTCATCTGTGATGTGGTGTCATTGTCCTGGTTGAATACGTTAAGTTCACCGGTGTTATGGTTTTCTTCAATTTGCATGTGGGGCAGAGTAGAGTGAAATAGTACCAGAGAGGTGGCTATCAGAGAACTCAGTGTGCGGTGGTTCAGGATTTGAATCTGTGTTCCGGGTTTTGATGGCTCAAGAAAGATGATCTTTGAAGGAGTCTAAAGTTGTTAGTGATCTAATGGTTCAAATGCTACAGAGATAGATAATGATTTAAGGCGACAACTAGACGGCGAAGTATGAGGAAGGACATGTGGGAGGTGTCTTGCGGTAGTTAAACTTATAGGAGGCCAAGTGTGAGAAACAGGAGTCGGGTAGTTACTTAAAGGAGTAAGTTTGACCAAGTAGGAGAGTGGTAGAGTAGCATGTGGGTTCTGTGATAGGATAACTACACGCCTTGAGGAAAGTTTAGAGTGGATTGGGAATTATGGTGGACGGTGATTGGGTCTACAGACTTAATTTGAAATATTGGCAATTATACGGCGGGAGATTGGATACAACAGAAAGGAGTTGCTTGATATGAAGAAGGATACAACACGACTTTGGATTTGAATGTATTGTCGCACTTTTAATTGACGTCCATGAGGAGTGAACGGACTGCTGCAGCTGGTGAATGAGCTCGGACTCAGGATGATCTACGGATTTCGTAGTAATTGCACCTAGTGCAACAACATTGGAAGATGTCGGCATGCAATTTTCACAGGTGGGTTATCTCCTGTGAGCAGGTTAGCGGTCGCGTGGTGTTGACGAAGCTTCTGCGAATAATTCTACTGGCTACCCGGTGAGAGATTGAATATGTAAATGTGGTTAGTAGTTCGGAGTGTTCATTAAAGGTTAATGGAAGGATTTCAAGGAATTTGGCGGGTTGATTTAGCTATATCATGTCGATGAAGGAAGAATCTTGGTGGGTTCCAGGTTTATGAAGTAGTAGCTTCAAGCTAAGTGGGAGAGTCCCACCGCCTACAGTTGGATTGCATGGTCGTCTATTTGTAAGATTTTTGATTATCGACATATTGATGGGTTATTACAACTAAGAAAGAGAAAATCAGTGGTATTTCGAGCAAAGCATTTGAGGAATGTAGGCTATATTTGGCCTTATCAACTTGTGTTCAGGCTTGGGGAAGACTTAAATCCTATGCTTCGTGTGGAAGTGATATATAAGAAAAGAAATTCAGCCGGTTGCTTCTTTGAGAGGGTGTTCATGTGCTAACAGGGCCTTGGAGTTTGATTATATTCGGGGATAAGTCAGAATGGGTGACTCTCAACAACGGTCCTAATGAATTCAAAGGTTAAAGTGGGGTGCCTAAGGATTTCGAGTCTATAGTATGGTTGAATATCGAGCTTTTGCAACGAATTTTGATAAAGGAGTTTGGAGTATTACATGTTATCTTTGGTTTAAGAGGTATCATGAGAGGAAGGGGAGCATGTAACTTTGGATTTATAGAAGAGTCATCAGAATGGGTGTATCAGTTGAAGACGCGATTATGCGCACAGGGAGGGCATGGAATGGTTCGTGGGTTTTGAGACAATGTGATCTTGTGAAATAGGATCACTCAGGACGAGTGCGGATTGAGTTCTCCATGTTTTGAATGGAGCTATTATTATTCCTAAGGAAACTCCAGGGTAAATTAGAAAGAGTCGGGTCGGTTAGCAATGGTTGAATCGGCATAATGATGGCAATGATCAGCTCCTTCAGTGTGTTGGGTTATTCATGTGAATTATGACGGTACGTGCGAGGTTTGACGGTCGCCGTAACTGATCTTATTTGAAGACTTTCGAGTATTATGGCCTGTTATGTGCAGATGGATCCCGGCAGGGTTATAGTGGTTTAAACCACTACTTGAGGTTGGTATTTTCTACAGATATGAGGATTCAGTCGCGTGTTGAGATGGTTCTCTTGGAATGAGTTAAGTAAAAGGTTTCTTTATGGTGAAGTGTTTACCCTATTAGTAGTTCGGAAGTTAAGATGAAATTCTTGTACTCTTGCGCATTGGCATGATTAAGTGCAGTGATTGGCATGGGATTCGGAAGTTGAGGGTCAAGGTTGCAGTTTGGTGTTGACAAGAATGTCAAGAACTCGGATGAGCGGGAAAGGATTCAGATATTTAGAGTAAGTTGGTATTGTCTTTAGCGTCACCTGAGATCGGTGTCCTGTGTAAGAGGCTTTGAGTAGTGATTTTTGATTTTTGATTTGCTTTACAGCATTTGTGCGGCCGGCGGTATGGATGTGCAGACTTGTTATCTGGTGCGGAAGGTTGTGGGAGCACGTCCCACTGGAAGATTGTATAAATGTGACATGTATTCACTTGATTGATCAAAGATTGGAACCAAGTATGGAGATTGCGGTACTATTGTTCATGTGAGAATCTATGCATGGAGGGCGCTCGGTTCATTTGGTTGTGGACTCTGAAGGTTTGAACTGGATATGATGGTTGTTCTTGTGTGTTATGGAAAAACAGAAAAGGGTTATTATAAACCCTTGAAAGGTTATTAGACTAGTACGGTGCGATCCGAATCGGCTTGAGGTCCGTGGGTGGATCTAGCTATGAATGTGGGCT
This sequence comes from Nicotiana tabacum, assembly GCF_000715075.1. NCBI lineage: Eukaryota > Viridiplantae > Streptophyta > Magnoliopsida > Solanales > Solanaceae > Nicotiana > Nicotiana tabacum. The sequence goes on along the minus strand of NC_134102.1, from coordinate 125,977,135 downwards.
CTATGTCGGGACAGAGGTGTTCATTTTAGCATAGCGCTCCTTGTGGAGGAGTATTCGGACATTGGATGTTATTTCGTCATCGACTATTTCATATAATACTATATTGTGTTGTGCGAGTTGTGAAACGGCTTGATAAATTTCTATGTGTTAAGGTTCCGCGTAGCGATGGTGTTATATGAGTGGGATGGCTCTCGAGATTCAGATCATATATCGCACCTTAGTTGTGCTTGGGTTTTGTAGCGTATGGCGCTGTCTGTCCTCCCAGCGATGGTATTATGCACTTAGCGTGCTTGCCGCCGATATTCGGGTATTTTGTAGTAATGAGCATTCTAGCTCGGTAAGTATTTTCTTATAGATTTTATGTGTGGATTGGGTGGCACGCCGCAACGGGTATGTTGTTTGGATCGGGTTGCATGCCGCAACAGTGTGATGATTGAATACAGTCCCTTATATTCTATTTTGAGTGTTTTGTATCCCATTTTCTGAGGAAGGTTCATGACACCTTTTCGGTTGTCTAACTAGTTAAGTGGGTTGAGTAGTCCCTTCCAGAGTTCATTTTCCTTATGTATCACGTTCGAGTTTGTAGCTTATTGGAACATTGTGGCATCATATGAGACTTTTGGTCATGTCTGGGGTGGCTCATTGCTTGAGCAGTTCGTACTGGGTAAGGCGAGATTATTGGATCTAGGATTAGTGCGATCGGATTTTATGAAGTATATTAAAGGGTAAATACCATTATTTGGTTCATAATGGGGTGATGATTCTAGTCAAGAGGATAGATTCAATGATTTGTTGACTCGGCAGTTGGTTATGAATTTCTTCATGCCTCTTCCGTCGTGGCGGTATCACCAGAATTGAAACAAGACTTATGTATGTCATGAGGTGTATTGTGAGTATCGGATTCGTGAGATTTCGGCTATTGTTATCAGAGGATGTTATTGGTCATGTAAGTTATGCAGTGCGTAGTGTGGATCCAGCAAAGGTATGCAATCATGTATTGGTGCATCATATAGAGATTGATACGGTGTTCGTATGTTGGAAGCAGGCCTAGTAGAGGATTTGGGACGTTGGAATTTGGCTCTAAGGCTTATTTGCTTAAATAAAGGGGAGGATCTTCAGATTTGCTCAAGCTAATGTGCTCAGCTGGGTTGTGGAAGTACGGGCAGGTGCACGAGGTGTTAAACAGTGATTTCAGACAACTCCAGAACAGTCCTTAGCACGTTCGAGGACGAACGTATGTTTAAGTGGGAGACAATGTAACGAACCGATCTGTCGTTTTGAGCCCTAGCAAGTCGTTCAGTAGTTTGAGGCCATGAGTAGCTATACTCCAGGTATTATGACTTGTACGCGTGGTCGGAATTGAAATTTCGGAAGTTCAGAGTTGAAAGAGAATTCTCATTTCGGAAGCTTCAAGTTGGAAAAATTGACTAAGATTGGATTTTTGAGTAAACGACCTAGGAATCGGGATTTGAAGGTTCCAACAGGTTTGTACGATAATTTTGGACTCGGGCGTATGTCCGGATCGAGTTTTGGATGACCCGGGAGCATTTCGGCGCCTATTATGGAAGTTGGCATTTTGGAAGAATTTCATAAATTTGGGTTGAGGTGTAATTCAATGTTATCGATATCCATTTGGGATTCCGAGTCTGGGAATAGCTCCGTATGGTAATTCTGGTATTAGGAGCGTGTTCGGAAGTGGATTCGGAGGTCCGTAGGTTATTTTGGGGCCATTTGGCTAAAGTTAGAAATTTGAAGGGTTTTGAGAAGTTTGACCGGAAGTGGACTTTTTGATATCGGGATCGGAAAAGTTGGAGTAGGTCCGTAATGTCAAATGTGACTTGTGTGCAAAATTTAAGGTCAATCGGACGTGATTTGATAGGTTTCGGCATTGAATATGGAAGGTTGAAATTTTAAAATTCATTAAGCTTGGAATGAGGTGCAATCCATGAATTCGACGTTGTTTAATGTAATTTGGAGGCTCAACTAAGTTCGTGTCGTGTTTTGGGATAGGTTGGTATGATTGGACGAGGTCTCGGGGGCCTCGAGTATGTTTCGGGATGGTTTCAGATCATTTGGAGCTGTTTTGGAACAACTGTTTCTGGTGTCTAGTTTCCTTCCTCGTGAACGCAAAGGAAGTCCCGCGTTCGCGAAGAAGAAATTTTGGGGGTGCTGGATATGGCCTTCGCGAACGCGAAGGAGAGCTCGCGAACGCGAAGGAGGGCTCGCGAACGCGAAGGAGGGCTCACGAACGCGGATAGGTGCCTGAGGAACTTACGCGAACGCGAGGGGCCAATTAGTATTCGCGAATGCGGAGCTCCAACCGCGAACGCGAACAAGTGGAGCCTGCATCTTCGTGAACGCAAGGATTTTATCACGAACGTGAAGGGGAAAATTGAAGGCCGTTCAGATTTGGCCTTCGCGAACACGAGGGGATTTGTGCGTTCGCGAAGCAGGGTCGGACTGGGCAGTGAGTTGTTTTAAAACGGGATTTATGGCCATTTTCACTTCATTTCCTCCCTGGGAGCCGGTATTGGAGCGATTTTGGAGCTCCATCTTCATTATCTACATCAAGGTAAGTGAACCCCACCTATTGCAAGCTAAATACAAGGTTTATATACCGATTTAGATATGAAAACTAGTAGAAATTTGAGATTTTGAAGAAAGACCTAGAACTTGGTATTTTGGATTTTGCCACGAAATTTGGACATGGAATTGGAAATAAATCATATATTTAAGTTCATAAGGCTATGGGTAATAATTATCTTCGAACATTTTCGGAATCCGGGCACGTGGGCCCGAGGGTGATTTTATTGACTTTTCGAACGGAGTTGGGAATTGTTGTAAATAGGATTATAATGGGTATTAGAGTATATATTTATGGATTTGCATACTTATTGACTAGTTTTGGAGCGTTGGGCATCGATTCGAGTTGTTTGAAGGGCTTAGAAGCCGGTTACGGAACTATGGAGCGAGGTAAGTCTCCTTTCTAACCTTGTAAGAGGGAATTAACCCCATAGGTAAACTAAATTATTGTGTGCTTCTATTTGTGGAGGCTACGTACGCACGAGGTGACGAGAGCCCGTACGTAGCTACTAGCTATGCCTACGTCCGGGTAGTTTTAGGCTCACATCATGCCTTGTTGATATTGTTATTGATTTATATTTATTGTTTGCCTTGAGAGGGTGCAATATTGAGTCTGCTTATTAAATGTTTTGAAAAGAGTTGAAATTGAAAAACTTAGGATTTAAAAGGTTTCATTTGAACTTTGTAATTTTGAAACGAATTAAGGAATATTATAATAGCTGAAGAAATCTATGTGTAACCGCGTCGCATGTAGGTTTCGCGAGCGGGGTAATTTCCTAAAAAGGTTACAAGCTGAATTTCCCTTATTTTCAAAAGAATCAAGAAAGAGATATGATTTTAATGTTAAATTTATATTTGACCGTGTCGCAAGTATGATCCGTGAGCGGGGTGATTTCCTTAAATTTATGTTTGACTGCGTCGCACATATGATTCGCGAGCAGGGTATTTCCTACTACTCTTATGGGATCGGGCCGTTCGCCTCGGTAGGATTTATGTACCACACTCTCATGATAGCGGGTCGTTCGCCTCGGCAGGTTAATAGATGCATCTATGGTTTGCGCCGTTCGACCCTCGACAGTGCACAGTTTATTTTTTTGTTGGATCGGGTCGTACGCCTCGGCATTTCCTATATATATTATCCTCATAGAATCGTGCGTAATATTTGGCAAGAGGCCAGTGTATCTGAGGTTTTTCTCCGATTTGAATTATGAAAACCTCTTTGATGAGATCCACTATCTCTATATATATATGCTCCGGTTACGGAGGGAACTTGCTAGTTGAGAGCTTGAGTAAAATTGTAAAGAAGGGAATTATACCACGTATTTTATACATGTTTATTTTATACATTTGCTCGATTTCATATTTATTCACTTCTTTACTGTACCTGATATTATTGGACCACTAGTAAGTGTCGAAGTCGACCTCTCGTCACTACTTCTTCGAGGTTAGGCGGGATACTTACTGGGTACGCGTTGATTTATGTACTCATGCTACACTTGCTGCACATCTTTTGTACAGGTACACATATGTTTAGCGGCCTTGTGGGCGCAGAGACGCGAGTATGGCGGGGACTTAGGTGAGCTGCATTCTGTACGACGCTCCGCAGGCAACAGAGTCTCCTTCGGAGTATTTGTATTTTCTTTTCTGTCCAAATTTGTATTCCGGACAGTCATAGTATTTTATCTTGTTCCTTAGTGAATGCTCATGCTCTTGTGACATCGGGTTTTGGGATGATTATGGGATTATTCAGTATTGAAATTTGCAAAAAACCTTATTATTTACTCTGTAAAGTTCATCGTTTATTATTTAATTGAAGGAAAATTACGATTTCAGAAATATTAAAATGAGAATTTACTAATTATTGGTATTGCTTGCGTGACAGTGGTGTCCGGCGCCATCACGACCTTTCAAGGATTTAGAGTGACACCACATGCACATGTAAGATATCTCAAAAATTCAAACAAAGACATATTCAATCTTCATAGCAAAGCAAAGTGCTTCAGCAAACTATACAAGTGATGACAACGTGATTTTGCTTTCATTTTGGAAAGGCTACTTATAACATTCACACTTCATTTTGTGGGAAGAATGAATTATCAATGTCCAACATCTCTTAGTTAAGGATTCATTTTGGGAATTCATGCCAACACCTTGAGAATAATTCTTTTGAATGTGATCCAAGATTGAATATTCATCTACGAGGCTTATTAGAAAATAACAACGAGATTTTGCAATTCTAAAGGGGTACGGTGCAATCTTTCTCAAGAATATCATTCAGAATTTTCCCTACTTCGATCCGTCATCACGTGTTTTATCAAAAAAGACGTGTGTTAGAGGGATTGTCAAGAAAATCGGTTCAGGTATGTTAAGGCTATCCCTTCTTTCTTTTTGGCACGATCCATACGATACAAATGAAACGAGCAAATACACAACTTCCATAAATGACTATATTCATAGAAATACTAGAGATACCTATATTCTTGATTCCCCATGTGTCTTATTATTCTATCATCTGTTCATGGGTCTCAGAAAATATGTAAGTTGACAAAGTTTATTTCATGATATTAATCAAAGACATATTGGTTTTATGACATACCGAAAGATCTTACGAATGTACTTCTTATGTATTTCATGCATTTATATATGTACATTGACCCATGACCAGATGTCGTTATATACGCATATATATATGTATATTATATGTATATGGGATATGGAAAAAGGTTACGGCGTTATATACGCACCACCACCTGATCAGCTGGTATACGTTGATGATATTGCCCACAGTGGCTGAGATGATATGATGGGATGCCCTCAGAGGCTTGATGATGTTATGAACGCATATATCTATGAATGGTATGACATTTATACGCATATGCATGACATTGTAAATATTAATGATTCACAGAGTTATTCAGACATACATGTCGAGTCTTTTACTCCATATTTTTCTCATGTCTATTGTTTACTGATTTTCATTCCTTACATACTCGGTACATTATTTGTACTGATGTCCCTTTGCCTGGGGACGTTGCGTTCCATGCCCACAGGTCCCGATAGACAGGTCGAGAGTTCTCCAAGTAGGCTATCAGCTCAGTGGAAGATGTTGGGCGCTCCATTTGCTTCGGAGTTGCTTGTTTGGTCAGTATGATTTAGACGTATATTGTTTGGTATGGCAGGGCTCTTTCTCGACCTTTATGACAATTATGTATTCTTAGAGGCTTGTAGACAGATGTCATGTACGTAAAAGATTGTATGGCCTTGCCGGCCTATATTCAGTGTACGAGTGGTTATTTTGGTCTTATAGGTCTGTATGTCTTAAGTATAAGTTGGTATTTTATGTTGTATTCTACTTATCTCACGGTAGCCTCTCCGGCTCAGTTATCTATGATAGTATGATATGAAAAGATACGTTATGTTGGTACTCGGTTGAGTAAGGTACCGAGTGCCCGTCGCGGCCCATCGGTTTGGGTCATGACAAAAGTGGTATCAGAGCAGTTCTATCCTAGGGAGTCTACAAGCCATGTCTAGTAGAGTCTTGTTTATGGGTGTGTTGTGCATCGCACTTATAAGCAGGAGGCTACAGGGCATTTAGGACTGTCACTCTTTCTTCTTACTCTAGATCGTGTGGTAGAGCTCAGTTGTAAGAACTCAACTTCCTAAACTCTATATTATTTATAATACGACGATGCCTACAGTTAGAAAGACGGTTGGTAAGAGATATAGTTGTGGAAGAGTTAAGTCAGAGGAACTCGATTTTGCATCATGCTTATGATGAGTAAATGTGAGGTCTCCAGCAGATCGTGTGTGTACTAAGACGTGTGAGCTTCTGGAAAGGGAGCCCTAAGGCATGAATATCTATCTACCCATATGGTAAAAAGCAACGAGAGATTCAGAAGGTAGATACAAGCTTCAACAAGTAAAAGAAGCAAGGTGAGAAAGGTATGAGGTACCCAGTTAATGAAGATTATCGGTATATACAATTCAGGAAGAAAAATATAAGGATTTTGAGTTACCTTCAACAATAACAGAGGTATGTACAATTAGCCACATCCATCCCATTTATGCCCTATAGGGGCTAACAGAAGTAGTATAAGAGAAGAATGGATATCAGGATCCGGATGGGGTTAGAGTAACCCAAAATGATAGATGGATTTTTTGCATTAGTTGACCTTTCAGAAGGATGTTGCAAATGTGAAAAAAGATCTCCTTGTGAGACATCCAGATGGTGCACTCTAAAATAGTACAGCTAAATATGAGTACTACAAAGATAGGCACTGGAAGCCTAGAAGGGATAAGTATTATCTTAGTGTGGCTCCCGTCCCTAGTAGAGAGAGAATATTAGGCAACCCAAAGAGCCAGTGGATGGAGCAAGGGGAGCTAAAAGCAAGAGAATGTCTTGTTGAAGTTTTTAGAATAAAATGATAGACAGAGACATCGGCAGGGAAATAAGAAGAGAGTTAATGAAGCATTATAAGTAAGATGTGATACATGGATGAAAACGGTAGATCAAAAAGATGACAGTATTAGAGAGTCTATAGTCAAGTGAAGGAAAAGACGAGAGGTGACAGGCCTTAAGACAACAAAAAAGTATAGGCCATAAAGTCATATCCTCATTTTGAGAAATAAGTTCGTGACTCCAACGTGATTACCAAAAGGAAAAGTTAGACCCCAGAGTAATAAGAAATCAGTATGGACTGATGAACAAGATAAACTAAACATGGATTAGGGACTAAGTAATAGTCGGCATCATGAGAATTTTAGAGATTGCGTCCCGGCGATAATAGAATGGACGGCAGAAGAATACCCTTTAAAGGTTATTTAGGAAGACGCTTCACTAAAGCAAGCAAGGTGAGCAAAGTTAAGCTTAAGGGACTGTATGTGCCAGTTACACTAAGTGTCATCCTCGCGAGTAAGGAATTTCATTATCTTTGGTACATAAGGATTACCGCGAGGCGAGTAAGGATCATCGATGATGTGGAAAGACACCAAAGATGAAGAGGTAAAACATCTATATGTAGATCATTGTAGCACTAAATCTTAGTACTCTCTTAAAGGGGGGAATATGGAGTGATGTGGAATTAAGTCAGAACTAAGTGGTTCTAGTAACTACGGAACAGTAAAGGAAGAATGCGATACAAATGAGAAAGGAATGAGATTGCACTTATCCAAATCCTACAGATATGCTACGATTCCAGAACATTATGCAAATATGACGTAAGAGATAACCCAAGAATATTACGCTGAATATTGATATAAGAATGGGCCAACGAGTAGTTAGTAGTTGATCCAAGAAGAGCCTAGTTATGGCTAAACAAGAGGACACACACAAATCAACAGATTGTGTAAGATGAACATAGTGAACCCCAACATGGGGAATTCAGTCTCGCAGATATAATATCGTGATCCTTGAGATATATTCAGATAGGAGTTGGGGTAATTAAAGGTAAATAAAAGAGAATGTCACTGGAAGACAGTTAAAATATTAGTTCAGAAGCAACCCTACAAGCACAAGGGCGTGGAAATAAGTAACTACGGATAATTATAGGCGGGAAAGAACATCAAAAATTCCATCAAGTATACGATCTAATAAGCTTGTAACTTTACAAGAGCCAGAAGGTCTCCCTAAATACTACAACAAAAGACTAGCTGAGGAAATAAGGAAGAAGGCTTCAACCTAAGCACAGTGACCTAAAGAGGAAATGGTCTTGCAACAACAGTCTCACAACAACATTGTATGCACTCCATAAGAAAGTGGCACCTAGCGTGGCTAATGAGCGGAAAATGAAATCAAAAGTAATATTCGAAATCATATGAGTTGCACGAAAATTCTGACATGAGTGGGAACTAAGATAAGTTAAGTATGCACGTAACAAGGGGACAGAAAGACCAGGAAAAGTAATAGCTTACGTTTAAAGAAAGCTGACAAGGAACGAAAGGAATTATTTGATTAATGATCCAGAGTTAGTTACATTATGGATGCACTTAAGATTTCGGAATATTATCCATGCAACATATATGTTGACAATCATACAGTCGCAGAAGACTCCTGTATAAGTTAAAAGAAAGAATTGAGTCCAGGTCATAGACAAAGGATTGAACTGTTAAGAGATTGTATCGTGGATATTCCATAGCGTCAATGAAAGGCTAAAGTAATAACTAATACCAGGAGCCGCAGATCGGAAGATAGCTTAAACATACGTGAAGGCTGATCAGAAGGAAGAGGAAACTAAAGAGTTTAATCAACTAAGTAAATCAAGACTCTGATTATTAGACCCGAAAAATTTTAGGAATCGTGATTGAGAACATAGAAGAATTACCCTTAATATCATAGGTACAAGAGAGATAGTACAACATCCATATTCTATAACGGCTCTATGAGAAAGTCAGTTAGAAGAGTACCATTCTCATAAGAAGTCAGTATGAAGCTCCCACCGGATTGTGTGTGCACCAAAGGTGTAGGTATTATAATAGAGCTTCAAGTTATGGATGTGAATTATACCTATGTGGAAGGGAGGTCATGAAGGATATAGAAGATATGATACGAGATTTTAAAGTAAGTAAGGTAAATGTGAATAACGTACGAGATACTCAAATGCAGAAGGTCGCGAATAGTCCATACTATGGATAGAAGGCTAGAAGCCGGGGATTCAATATCCAGGAATGACAGTAGCGTCGTCAGTAGCATGTCTTCCAGCCTATGGTTTCTAGGTATCGAGAAGTCTAATTAAGAAAGTAAAGAGGAGTTAGAGACGATGTGATGTCTCGCTTGATGTTCTAAAATAACACAAGGAAATTCTATGGTGAAAGAAAGTTGAAGGAAGGTTGCAAGCTAAACTATGGTAAAGCGACAAGGTTTTAGGATAACAGGAGTAAGGATAAGAAAGGGCGAGTGAGGAGGTGACGAGAATGGATAAGTCCTCGGGATAAAGCCCATGAAAACAAGAGAGCTGATGGTTTCTCTAAGTTATGTAAAGCTCAGTATAGCTTGAATGAACTCAAAGGAGTCTAAGACTAGTAGCATTAGAAGAGATGGAATGCTGCCCTGGTAGTAGAATGAAGGTGTAATTGTGATAGATGAAGGATGACGTGTGGGCCTTCGATTGTCCACGTAAGGTAAATCACATTGGGATGCTATGAAATATGATTATGGAAATATAGCATTGTATCGCCCCATTGGGATGCTATGAAATATGATTATGGAAATATAGCATTGTATCGCCCCCAGGTGGATCAGGAAAATCACTTTAAATGATCCTCAATGTAACGTGAGCCCTAGTGATTACGTAAGAGGTTTCAAGTTATTAGTGGTAGAGTGTAGATCAATATTGAGGTGAATCAACAATGGATGGATAAGGGTTATAAAATATTAGATGAGAGTAGGCTGTCATTCTTAATATGAACAGTAATGAGGAAGCATTAAAGGACTTAGATTTATACATATGGGATAAACAACGAACGTAACCTGGAGTGTGGTAGCAGACCTCAGTAACGATAAATCAAGGTAAGAGTTATGGTATAGTATGACCTACTTGGATGCAGTAAAGTCATGCGGATAGATAATCGAGCCTATGAAATAAGATATACAAATATTCGTAAATTCGACAAAGTGCCGAGCGAAGAACTTCAGTATACCTATAAATGCCCAGAGGGACATCTTGTCAAGCTCTGTATATGTTTACAAAATGAGGCCTAGGGATTGGCTAAAAGCTGGAGGAAAAAGGAGAGAAGAGTCGCATAGGCACACTTACAAAGTCAGAGTGGTACAGATTGCATGAAAAAAAAGATAGCAACAACTACAATATTGGAATAATTCCGACCACGAGTCGTGGTGGGAGAAAGAGGCCTAAAGGGGGAATGCCCTGGCGTTTGGGATTCATTCACAAAATAGTTGCCTAGATGGAAAGAGGAGTACTAAAGTATTTGCAAGAGCTATGGGTTATGAGAATGATAAGTGCATCAGTCAACATTCGAGGACGAATGTTCCAAAGGGGAGAATGATGTTACACCCCATATTTTTGTACGTGAAAGTACGCCATAAATAAATTGATGAAAGCTCGGAAATGAGATGTTACATCACGCATTTTTGTACGTTAAAATTTCATCATAAGTTAATCGACTTAAGTTCGGGAATGAGATTATTTTGGGATTATAAGTATTATGCTATTTCAAATAAGTGATGAGTAAATTCGTGAAGGTGAGAGGGTAAGCAAATAAAAGAAAATGATTCTTCATCAAAGTTTGACATGTTGGGGTAAAATACGGTCCGAGCTAAAATACCCGGTATTTATGGATTAGTGCCATACAAGGTACCACATGACCATAATAGTAAGATGTACAAAGTGTGTTAAAAGTAAGTAGTATTTTAAGTAATTTGAGATAATTCCTAATTATGTGGATAATTGGGTAATTATTGGATTAGTGGGGGATTAATAGTTGATTAAGGAATTAAGTGGATAATTGATTATTGGATAAGGATTTAATCCTTAAACGTGGAAGCCAATAAAATGCGACTCTTAAAGCTCACATATAGGCGGCATAATTAGAATAATAGTTGGGCAAGTCATCCACAAGAGTGGGGCCCACATGCACATGTAAGATATCTCAAAAATTCAAAAAAAGACATATTCGATCTTCATAGCAAAGCAAAGTGCTTTAGCAAACTATACAAGTGATGACAACGTGATTTTGCTTTCATTTTGGAAAGGCTACTTATAACATTCACACTTCATTTTGTGTGAAGAATGAATTATCAATGTCCAGCATCTCTTAGTTAAGGATTCATTTTGGGAATTCATGCCAACACCTTGAGGACAATTCTTTTGAATGTGATCCAAGATTGAATGTTCATCTACCAGGCTTCTTAGAAAATAGCAACGGGATTTTGCGATTCTAAAGGAGTACGGTGCAACCTTTCTTAAAAATATCATACGGACTTTTCAATACTTCGATCCGTCATCACGTGTTTTATCACAAAAGACATGTGTTAAAGGGATTCTCTAGAAAATCGATTCAGGTATGTTAAGACTATCCCTTCTTTCTTTTTGGCACAATCCATACGATACAAACGAAACGAGCAAATGCACAACTTCCATAAATGACTCTATTCATAGAAATACTAGAGATGCCTATATTTTTGATTCCCCATATATCCTATTATTCTATCATCAGTTCATGGATCTCAGAAAATACGTAAGTTGACAAAGTTTATTTATTGCTATTAATCAAAGACATATTGGTTTTATGACATACCGAAAGATCTTACGAACGTACTTCTTATGCATTTCATGCATTTATACATGTACATTGACCCATGACCAGATGGCGTATATATATATATATATATATATATATATATATATATATATATATATAATATGTATATGTGATATGGAAAAAGGTTACGGCGTTATATACACACCACCACCTGATCAGCTAGTATACGTTGATGATTTTGCCCACAGTGGCCGAGATGATATGATGGGATGCCCTCAGAGGCTTGATGATGTTATGAACGCATATACCTATGTATGGTATGACATTTATACACATATCCATGACATTGTAAATATTAATGATTCACAGAGTTATTTAGACATACATGTCGAGTCTTTTACTCCATATTTTTCTCATGTCTATTGTGTACTGATTTTAATTCCTTACATACTTGGTACATTATTTGTACTGACGTCCCTTTGCCTGGGGATGTTGCGTTTTATGCCCGCAGGTCCAAATAGACAGGTCGAGAGTTCTCCAAGTAGGCTATCAGCTCAGTGGAAGATGTTGGGCGCTCCATTTGCTTCGGAGTTGCTTGTTTGGTCAGTATGATTTAGACGTATATTGTTTGGTATGGCAGGGCTCTTTCTCGACCATTATGACAATTATGTATTCTTAGAGGCTTGTAGACAGATGTCATGTACGTAAAAGATTGTATGGCCTTGCCGGCCTATATTCAGTGTACGAGTGGTTATTTTGGTCTTATAGGTCTGTATGTCTTAAGTATAAGTTGGTATTTTATGTTGTATTCTACTTATATCACGGTAGCCTCTCCGGCTCAGTTATCTATGATAGTATGATATGAAAAGATACGTTATGTTGGTACTCGGTTGAGTAAAGTACCGGGTGCCCGTCGCGGCCCATCGGTTTGTGTCGTGACACATGACCTTTTTAAACAACTCTCATAACTCATTATACCAAGAATATTTAAAATAGACTAAGCACAATAGTGTAACATCTTAGCCTCAAAATTTGACTCAACAACACCATGCATATTTCACAACTCGCTCACTTACTCTAACACAGAGGTCAATGACAATACCTTTCCTTCATTCATCAAGCGCCCTCACCCAACAATAGAGAGTAGTTCAATACACAATAAAAGTTAAGAATAATTAAGAACTCAAGATAGAAAGAATTCACTCACTCTCAAAAATAATATTCATATGCCCTAAAAGATGCACCATAGGCTTGCTCGTAATGTACTACTCTACTAATCGAGCTTATTCAGTTAATGATCAAGTAGGACTTTAATTAGTTGTAATGTAGGCTGCAGGACGGGTAGGATACATTTAGATATAAGAGTAACTACAACTCCCTAAGCACTTTTAATACATATACTTGACCTTTAAACCCTATACTTATGTCAAACCATAACTCCACCTTCACATCCGTATATGTCAACTCCCAACTTCTTTAAGCACAAATATATCAAGAGTTACCACTATCGATGAATATAAACTATTTTTTTTCTTCATCTTCTTTATTGATTCAAGTGGCTCATACTTTTTTAGAACAGTGCACCTTTCTCCTTATTTCAATAGTTCCACTTAAAGGCCAAACCAACCACCCCACACTTCAACTTTTACAAAGTTCAGACCAATTTTAAGTGCTCACGAGAGGTAAATGGTTCAAATAGATGGTCAATTCAAATAAAAGGATAAGGCTTGTAATGTGGTTGCCAAAGAAACAGGATTACAGGCTCAACGGGGTTAACTACGACACATAACAATTTGGCGGATAAACTATATAGCTGGCTCAATAAAGAAACGCCTATATCACTTCCAAGACTGAACAAACTACTATTTCGCTTTGCGGACACACGGGGCAAGTGCTAGACATCAAATGCAATGCACAGAATACACGAAACCTCATACATACACATGGCACATAACTCACTCAGGATCGGACCTATCAAGACATTCTAATCAAAGTAGTTAAGCAAAGTTAAGATCATACAATTAAATGTGCTTATACAAGAGTCAAAAACTGAGCCTAAGCATCACATCTAAAGCACTTAATATTCTCAAGGAATAATGAAGTCAAGAGATATTGCTTTCATTTAAAATCATAGCACAAGGTTTTATACTCTTAAAAAAAACTAACTACATCTGGTTCAATCAAAACCCTTGAAAAAGCACCACGGCACAAAGAAAAATCAAGGGGGAATTTATACACTACCTAACAAACGAAAATCTTTTTGTCTTTTTCCTTCGACTTTAATCCCTCAAGAAACCTGTCGAAGGATATCCATCGTCGGGAAAAATCAAAAACTATTTTTTTTCTATCAAACTACTACAAACTAACATACAAAACTAAGACTAATATACACACAACATACATACAAATATATCCCCCACCCCACACTTAAAAGTTGTAGCATGTCCCCATGACACACAATTAACAAGTATAAGTTAGAGGAAACATTCCTGAATCTCTACTCAGGGTTTGAGTCAAAGTCGGGCTCCATTCTTCACTCCCGAACTAGTGCACACATGATAAATGGGGATTTTGACTACTTATTAGCGCCTTTTTGCTTTTGTTTTAGTCCAAAAGCGCTTAATTATGTTTCCGTGAACTGATGAAATGTGCTTAACTGCAGGAATATTGGAAGATGATCTCCCAAAATGAAATCTAACTCAAGAAGGAGTGATTTGAACTCAAGGACAAAAACAGGCACAAAAGCTCAGAAGTGCGAACCTCAGAATATCATCTGCGGCCGCAGGATGTGAAGAAACGCCCATCAGAGAAGTGTGAAAAGTACGGTCCGCACATAATATGTGCGACCGCAGAAACTGGGTAAGAGCAAGAGTTCAGAGAACATGCATCTCAAGTTCAACAAAAGTGCGGATAGCACAATTATTGTACAGCGGCAGAAGAACAGCTACTCGGCCGCAGTCACATTTGCGCGGACCACAGAAGAGCAAGGTGCGGCCGTAGAGACATTTGTGTGGACTGCAGAAAGAGAGAAATGCGGTCGCGGTTCAGAATTATGCGGCCACGGGTTTTCCAATCCCGTCAGGCTGAAGCAAAGTGCGGACCGCACCTGGAATTATGCGGCCGCAAAACCTCCGAAAGGGTATTTTATCCGAAAATTCCAGACCTATATAAATAGAAGAGTTTTACTTTTTTAGGTCAAGTTTTGACATCAGCTGCTACAGTAGATAGTTTCTTTTACTATTTTTAGTAGTTTTTGCTATTTTGAGCTTTTTGAATATTGATTTCATCATTTTAATTATCAATATGGGTTATTAATGGTTGCAAACATTAGTTCATGCCTATTTGACTTGGTATCTAATTGAGAAAGAGAGATTTAGTCTAGGAAAACTTGGCTAACAAGAAATTGGGTAAATCGAGAGATTGATAGTCCCAATTAAAGGGTTGAACCTAGAGATAGTAAAACCCGGCTTGAGCTTTGTATCAATCAACACCCTGTAACGATCCGACCGGTCGTTTTGAGCTCTAGCGCATCGTTTGGCGGTTTGAGACCATGAGCAGCTTCACTTCAGGAATTATGACTTTTTGCGTGGTCGGAATTTCAGGACTCACATATATAATTTCAGGACTCACATATATCGAAGAAAATCTCTCACTCTCACAAAAGAAGTCACATGTATGCAATTGGTACCATAGGCTTGCCCTTAATGTAAATCTCTACTAATGCAGGCTCACTCAGTCTAAAATCAATTAGGACATTTTTGTATGGTTGTAATGTAGGCTAAGGGACAGGAAGGATATATTTAGGAATAGTGGTTAAACCTCCTAAGCACTTTAACATATCACATAATCAACTGTAAGTGCAAATTCTTCAATCGCAATTTTAATTTCACAACTAAAATCATCCCTAACAATGTTTCCTCTTTCTTTAAGCACTACTTTAATTCATTCCCACTAGCAAGAACAAAATATCAATTTATTCATCTAATTTTTTTTTCTTTTTCTCTTTTGCAATTTCCACTAGTGGTGTATTCTTTTACAAAACAAGTGCACCTTTCTTCCTTTCACTGGTTCCACTCAAAAGCTACCCCACACTTAATCCCTTCTTATTTCTTTTAGCACCCATCTCACAATTAAAGTGCTTTAAGAGGTAAAAGGATCAAAATAATGTTAATTTAGAACAAAAGAGGTTTAGGCTTGTAATGTGGGTGCCAAATAAAAGTCTATAAGCTCAAAATGGTTGACTAGGGATATATTTTATTTGTGATAAGCATTAAACTCAAAAAGAACAAAGATAGCCTAAAATTATTTTCAAACTGAGTATCACCTAAAATTTCGCTTCGACTCACATATCGCGTAAGTTCTAGACACAAGCACAATAACATGGCCTATACAAAAATCTCACCACATATGGTACATGATTCACTAAGGACGGTTATATTCCGACTCTCAAACTAATGCAAGTATTCACGGAGCCACGAGATGTTAAGCATTAAGCACAAAGTGAACATAAGTCAAGAAAATGAGACATAGGCGTCACAAAACATTCTATCCAAATAACCAAGGCATCATAAGCACTTTTAGTACATAGGAAAGATACTACGCATGCCAAAGCCTAAATATGCTACTATCAAACAAGTCAAGGGCGCCTAGGAATCTCATCTTTCTTCCTCCATCTATTCCCTAATTTCTAATCTACTCTAAAAAAAAAAAGGAAAAACTTCTACCCGGTTCAAACTATATCCCATGGAAAAGAACCGAGACACAAACAAAATTCACAGGGGATTATTACTACCTAAAGAAAGCTAAAAGATATATTTTTGGATTTTTGTTTAAACTTTAATCCTTCAAGAAAACTGTCTAGGAGATCCATTGTCGGGAAAAGTCCAATTTTTCTACCTTTTTCGATTTTTTTTTTGATTTTTTTTTTTTTGCATTTTCTTATTTTCCACTTTAAGAAAATAAATTAATCTACTAAAATACTACACAACTATGAAAACAAAAATAAGAAGCTAAAATCAAAATAAGAGGTTAACATTTTCTAACATACTACTACTAATTATCTAGAGGAATTCTCCCACCTCACACTTAAAGGAGTGCAATGTCCCCAATACACAAATAAAGCAAAATAATAACGAGGGTGGACAAGAAACTCCCTGAAAGGCCAAAGGCCAAAGCAATAGCGGCTCACGGGTACTCAGACTTCCCCCAGACATGGTCCTTTGTGTGGTCACCCTACACTTAGTTCTCACCATCTAGCTCGCTTTTGCACTCTTCCAATGGCTTTTCCTCATATGCTTATAATCCTACAAAACAAAAAAAAGACACTATAACAATAATAAGATAAAAATAAAAATAAAAGAAAGCAGTAAAGCTGGGTTGCCTCCCAACAAGTGCCTGATTTAACGTCGCGGCACGACTTGTAGCACTTTTTATCTCCATCTCGAACTTATGAATTGAGCCCTCAATAAGGCATCCAGTCTGTGGCTATGCTCTTTCAGTAGGGCTACAAAGAAAACCAGGCCAAGCAATAAAATTTTCGCTCTATACCTCTTGACCTTTAGATGAGGAATGTAATTTTTTCTTTTTGGCACAACAATTTCAAGAATATAGGCACCCCGTTTCTCATCCATTGGCTCTTCCAAAGGCTCAGATGACTCGATTTCCATGTCATTATCCAAACACAATGTTAAAAAATATATGGAATGAGGACCAATACGCCCTAACTCTAGAATTGTATTACTCTTTACATCCCCATATGTACACACGCTAGAGTCTTCAAATATAATATTATTTACTTCCTCACATGACTCTAGAACACTCCTCTCAGCATTGGCATCCTCAAGAAAAATATGGTTTAATACTTGGTATTCTCGTTTTAGCTCCTCAATTTGGTCTAGAAGATTTTTTTCAATTTCACACAACTCATCATTAAATTATTGGGCATTGAACGCATCAACCTTTGCACTCAAATCTGCATCCAAGTTGTGCAAAGCTAAGCCAAACTTGTCAATTTATTGTGCAAGATCAACTCTCTCCTTCGACCACTCATTCACCAATTTTGTTAGAAGATAACGTCATTCCTCATATTCCCTCATTCCTGAATATTCGTCCCAATACCAACTCTTACTCCCATATTTAAATTCAGACCTCCCAGAATTCAGGTCATGAAAAGCCCAAAAAGACGGGCCATAAAAGTCTTCCGTCAACCAAGTGTCTTCATCAACAATCTTACCTCCGGATATTTCATCCCCAGATGTCATGTTGAGAGAAATATGAACACACTAAGAGAAAGATCAAATTGTTATAAAAATAAACAAATTTCCAAAAAGAAAAAAATAAACAAAACCTATAAAGATAAAAGTAAAAGTCTAATCTAGAAAAATAACTAAATAGGAAAACTAAAAACTTGAATATAAATCAATTAAAAGCTTAACTTAGATAAACAATCAATAACTAAGTCACCGGCAACGGCGCCAAAAACTTGTTGGTTCCCCAAGTACACTCAAGTATACGTGGCCGTCAAGTAATAAAGTGACTCGAAAGTCGGATGTCGAACCTACAAAGATTTAGATTAACCGTTAACTAAGCAAACTAAAATTAATTTACTGTCCAAGATAATTAAAAGTTTAACTTTTCTATTACAACTACTATTGCAAAATTTAAACATGTAACCAAGGGAGATATAGATTCTAGGGTTATGGTCGGTTTATCAATCCTATTGTGTTCGTAATTACACATGTTAATCCAAATTATCTATGATTGCTAGTTGACCGGATCATTTATATAAATAGCATGTTCCTACAATACTATCCGTCTATCTATAATATATCAACCCTATATTCCTATGGTCTTGAATCTATCATGAATGAATATAATATGGTATTCAACTAAGCAAGATTGTTAGGTATATTCCTATCCTAACCGCGAAATCTTTCCCCGAGCCATGGGTTCAGAAACAAGCTCTCTCCAATTCCACTCTAATCTAAGCATGGCTTTCCCAAGCATAGCATAGATAGTAAATAGAACTTAGTTGCTGGCCAAACAATTAAGCAATTATGCACATAATTAGAGAAACAACCAGATATGATAACTCGAATTAGCGGTAATATAATTAATAAACTTAAATATTCATGACAACCACAACCCTAGAACGTGAAGTTTAGATCCACATATACATGGTAGCAAAATAAAAAATCATCAAGAAAAAGTAAAGATTACTAAGTTTGATGGAAGAAATATGGAATATGATGAATTCCGGCCTCCACGACGGCTCCGTGCTCTCCCTTTATCTAAGTCCCAAAATTGGGTCCATTAAAAATGGTGTTTAAGGACTATTTATATGTGTAGGGAAAAATACTAGACCAAATAACCAAGTCCAAAACCAAAAAGGAGACAAAATAGGCTTGAGACCCGGACCATGCGTCGCCACGCGAAACGCGCGACGCACCTCACGTCAAACCGCGCCTCATGAGCTCAAGTGCTAGCAGAAAGTCTCGCTTTGCCTCCTTATCCAATCCACTGTTGCCTCATTATAAACTTTGCTGGAAGACCCATTTAGTACAAAACGGGTTCAAGGGAAAGAAAGCACAACGCATGCTTTCAATAATTCGATATAGACCTTTCTTTGGTTGTTGCCTGCAAGTGTTGGTCTGATTCGCAATATATGCAAAGGAAAGGATGAATGGGGTCGTACCTTAGCAGTAGTATCGTTTTAAGTGGGTTACATTCCAGTTGTTTGGTAGTTGCTCACCGTTTCCTGCTTCGAGTTTGTATGAACCTTTACCGATAATCTCGATAATTCGATATGGACTTTCCCAATTTGGTCCCAGCTTCCCTTCGTTTGGATTCCCGGTGTTCAGTGTCACCTTTCTTAACACTGAGTCCCCGATATTAAAGTGTCAAAGGTTGTCTCTCCGATTGTAGTATCTTTCAATCCGTTATTTTTGGGCTGTTAACCGGATGGGGTGACCTCGCGCCTCTCGTCCAATAGTTCCATGCTCGTGCTCATGGCATCGCCGTTTGCCTCCTCGGTTGCATACCAGAACCTAAAACTCAATTCTCCTATCTTGACCGATATTATCACTTCAGCACCATAGACCAACAAGAATGGGGTGGCCCCGGTACTAGATTTCGAGGTCGTACAATATGCCCACAGGACTTCGGGCAAAATTTCCTTCCATTTTCTTTTGGCATCGGTCAATCTCTTCTTAAGGTTTTAGAGTATGGTCTTGTTGGTAAATTCTGCCTGCCCGTTCCCACTAGGGTGATAGGGCATCGATAGGATCCTTTTGATCTTATGATCTTTAAAAAATTTGCTCACCTTCCTGCCGATGAGCTACTTCTGGTTGTGACATACGATTTCGGCTGTCATTCCGAATCAGCATATTATGTGGTCCCAAATAAAATAAATAACTTCTTTCTCCCTGACTTTCTCAGATGCTTGGGCTTCAACCCATTTGAAAAAATAATCAGTCATAAATAATATGAATTGAGCCTTACCGGGGGACCATGGCAGAGGACTGACGATGTCCATTCCCTATTTCATGAATGGCTAAGGTGACAAGACCGAATGTAATAGCTCCCGCTCCCCCGATTAGTAGATCATCAGTGCGTGCCTCTGACACCCGTCGCACTTTCGTACGAACTCCTTCGCATCTTTCTAGATGTCGATCCAATAGTAGCCGGCTCTGATTATCTTATGAACCAATGATTCGGCACCCGAATGGTTCTCGTAGGTGCCTTCATGAACTTCCCTCAAGACATACTCGGTATCTCCCGGCCCCGGGCATATGGTGAGTGGGCCGTCGAATGTTCTCCTGAATAGGATGTTATCTTCGGACATGCTGAACTCGGCCGCCTTCGTGCGTAGAGCTCTCGATTCTTTAGGGTCCGAGGGAAGCTTCCCGGTCTTCGGGTAATCTATATACTTGTTTCTCCAGTCCCAGGTTAAGCTTGTCGAGTTTATCTCGGCGTGGCCTTCTTCCACTACTGATTTCATGAGTTGTACAACCGTTCCTGAGCTGAATTCATTGTCATCAACCGACGATCCCAAGTTAGCTAGAGCATCGGTTTAACTTCGATCACCTTGGCCCCCATGCTTTTAGCCAGTTTGAGACCTGCAATAATGGCCTCATACTCAGCCTCATTTTTAGTCAATTTTACAGTTCTAATAGATTTCCTAACTACGTTACTCGTAGGTGTCTTTAAAACGATGCCAAGTCCAGACCCTTTTGCGTTCGAGGCTTCGTACATAAAGAGGGTCCAGATCCCCGAGGAAGTCCCCGAGTTCAACAACAATTCCCTTTCGACCTCGGGTATTAGGGCCAGCGTGAAGTCGGCCACGAAGTCTGCCAAAATTTGGGATTTGATGGCGGTCCGGGTCGATATTCGATATCGCACCCGCTGATTTCCACGGCCCACTTGGCCAATCATCCTGAGAGCTTGAATTTATGCATTATGTTTCTCAACGAGTAAGTAGTTACGACACATATTGGGTGGCATTAAAAATATAGTTTTAACTACCAGGATACGCTTAGCAAGGCGAGCGCCAATTTTCCAGGTGAGGATACCTATTTTCGGCCTCGTCTAGAGTCTTGCTAACATAATAGATAGGAAATTGCGTACCTTCCTCTTCCCGAACTAGGACCCCACTTACCGCTATCTCGGATACCACTAGATACATGTACAACTGCTCGTATGCCTTCGGAGTATGAAGCAAAGGCGGGCTCAAAAGGTACCGCTTGAGTTCTTACAAAGCTTATTGGCACTCCGGGGTCCATGAGAAGTTCTTCTTCTTCTTTAATAACGAGAAGAACCGATGGATCTTATTGGAAGACCTTGAAATGAATCGGCCCAAGGCGGCAATGTGCACGGTTAGCCTTTGAACGGCCTTGACATTGTCCACCATGGTGATGTCCTCTATGGCCTTGATTTTGTCGGGATCGATCTCGATTCACCAGTTGGACACCATGAATTCGAGGAACTTTCTGGACCCGACTCCGAATGCACATTTCTCTGGGTTCAACTTCATATTGTATTTCTTCAATATGTTGAAGGTCTCCTGCAAATGTTTCAAATGGTCCTCTGTTTGCAGGGACATGACCAACATATCGTCAATGTAAACCTCCATCGAATTTCCTATTTGTTCTTCGAACATCAGATTTACTAAGCATTGGTACGTGGCACCAGCATTTTTTAGTCTGAAAGGCATTACGTTATAACAGTAGGTGCCGTATTTAGTGATGAAGAAAGTTTTTTCATGGTCGCCTAGGTCCATCTGGATTTAGTTGTACCCGGAATAGGCATCGAGAAAGCTGAGGATCTCGTGGCCGGCCATCACATCGATCATGCGATCGATGTTGGGAAGCGGAAAAGAGTCTTTGGGACATGACTTGTTCAAGTCTTTGTAATCTATACACATTCTTAATTTATTTCCCTTTTTAGATACTACTACTACGTTTGCTAACCAATCCGAGTACTTAACTTCCCGGATGGACCCTATTTTAAGGAGTTCAGATACCTCGTCTTTGATGAATGCATGCTTGACTTCGGATTGGGGCCTCCTTTCCTATTTGAACGGGTGAAACTTTGGATCCAGGCTCAGCTAGTGAGTAGTTATTTCCAGCGAGATCCCTATCATGTCAAGGTGGGACCAGGCGAAACAATCTATATTAGCTATAAGGAATTTAATGAGTTTTTTCCTAAGCTCGGGGCTTAACCTCGTGCCCAGGTATACCTTCCGATCGGGCAGGTGCTCGATCAATATGACTTGCTCCAGCTCCTCAACCGTTGACTTGGTGGCGTCGGAATCATCAGGGGCTATGAAAGATCTGGGAACTCCGTAGTCGTCATCCTCTCCCGTCCCCTATTTTTCTGGCTTGGTCGGGGCTGGTGTTGGTGATTGCTATTT
Organism: Nicotiana tabacum; assembly: GCF_000715075.1. Taxonomy (NCBI): domain Eukaryota; kingdom Viridiplantae; phylum Streptophyta; class Magnoliopsida; order Solanales; family Solanaceae; genus Nicotiana; species Nicotiana tabacum. The sequence continues at coordinate 125,954,427 of NC_134102.1, read as the reverse complement.
GGTTTCTTCCTTGGTGATCAAACTTAGGTTTTTTGATGTCGAGAGTGTTGATATCGGGATCACTTCATCGACCGCAAACATCTCTTTTGAGGTCGGTTGCTCTCTGTAAACTGTTCTAATTCCTCCTAGTGTTGGGAATTTCAACGCCTAGTGTAGTGTCAAGGGTACTACCCTCATGTTGTGAATCTATGGCCTCCCGAACAGAGCATTATATCTCATATCCACTTCGATCACGTAGAACTTTATTTCCTGAACGGTTTCGGTAGTGTTCACCAGTAGTGTTATCTCCCATTTAGTGGTCTCACATGCCATATTGAATCCGTTTAGAACTCGGACTGTGGGCACAATTTGGTCTTGTAGTCCCAGTTGTTCTACGACCCTTGATCTGATAATATTGGCTGAGCTACCTGGATCGATTAACACATGATTAACTAAAAATTTATTTATGAGTATAGATATTATCAGTGCATCATTGTGCGGTTGCATGATGCCTTCAGCATCCTGATCGTTGAAAGATACGGTTCCTTATGGCACATAATCGCGAGTTTATTTTTTCCTTGTGATGGACACTTTGGTGCGCTTTAGCATCGGCCCATGGCGGCGTCGACCCCACCAATGATCATGTTAATGACATGTTGAGGTTCCTCTTGCCTGGTCTGCTTATTGGAGTCCCTATTCCTGAAGTGATTTTTGGCCCGATCACTAGGAACTCTCGGAGGTGTCCATTGTTGAATAACCGGGCTACTTCCTCTCTCAATTGTCGACAATCTTCAGTTATGTGGCCGTGAGTGCCGTGATATTTACACATTAGGTTGGGGTCCCTTTGGGCAGGGTCGGACTATAAAGGTCGAGGCCCATTACCTTTTCGATCTCCATTGTATGGTTGATACCGGTCTTTATTCAATCTTGGTTCACAATCAATGTCTCTTTTGGATCTGTCACTAGCTTTGACGGGATAAACGGACTAAAAAGGGGCCCCAAGCCGATCATCTTCGACCCTGATTTTTGATTGGTACCGGTTATGGACGTCAGGCCAAGTTACCGCCGGATATTCTATCAGGTTTTGCTTCAACTGTTGTGAATCCAATGAACTTCGAGTATTGAGTCCTTAGGTGAAGGTCTGAACGGCCCAATTGTCTGCGACCGGAGGCGCCAAACTGTTTACCCTCTAAAATAGATAACAATTAAATTTGTAAGTGATTTTAAGGATACGTGGATTAATTTAATACAAACAGAAAATATCGCTAGATTAAACAGATAAAGGATGTAATAAATTGTCAAACCACTTAAAAGGGGGATGATTCTGGACTCAATGAAATATCTGTCTTCGATCCCAGACTTACAATAATCAAGCACTGATCAACAAGTGTAAGAACTTTGAATAACAGAGAAAAATAATAGTATATTATCTTGATATACGTGTTACAATGTTGTTAATGAATAATCAGGTCCCCTTTTATATAGTATGGGAGTCTTACTCTAGGTACAATTCTATTAAAGGTAAAAATCTTTCGTTTAACTAATCACTGGATTTCCGCCGGTACGTGCCGAGATCTGCGCCGAGCTACCCGGCTGGTCACGGATATCACGGCCTTTTGTTAATTATGCTCGGTTGCCCGACAACGCTCTCCGAAGTCTTTTGGGATTTGGACTGATCTAGGGGTCATGGCCCCAATATTCCCGAGGGTGGATGTTGTGCCCCCAGACCCTGGCTCGATGAGACCCTTGCCTTGATTCTGGTTCCTTGTCATCACGTCTCTTGCTCGATTTATCTTATTAAAAATCGGGGCTTCACATGGGCCCGATTTCACCCGTATACAAAAATGTTAGGAATAGTATGTTATTTCATTAAGAAAAGTTATTACGAACTATTATACATAAAAAGGGCGGCTGAGAAGGAGAGTTTGTTCTTCAGCAAATCGTCAGTCAGAGAGGGGAATGGACTCCAAAGAAGGCCTTTGTTTTCAATTCGAAAGGAAAATGGTATTCACTGAAAGGACGAAATTGACATACATTTTTATGGATAATCTTAACTCTTTGCAGATTGCAAGTCGATTTTGATCATGGATAGGAATCTTTTTATACTATATTTTGTTGGGTGTCCCCCTTTACTTTCTAATGCTAGAACATAATTTCTTGAAGTGTAGACGATAGGGTGCATTTATCTTAGTAGAAAGTGTTAGGGATATATACTATTGACCATGAAAGTTTGGTTTGGATATAATATTTATTAGGCAGAATGCATAGGCAGCCCCTTAAACTTGGCCATTTTATTCATTTGAACACCTAAACTATTAGTAGTACCTGTTGGGCACTTTAATTGAAGACAAATTGTGTCAACTAGACACATATTTTGAAGTTTCAAGCAAACTAAAGTGTGTGTATTTCACTTGCTACTAACGTGACAAGTAGGACCAATAAGAAAAAATATGTCACTAAAGAAATCAACCAAATTTGAAGGACAAGACTCGTCACTTTCTCCACCCATCATTTTCCCACCAAACACCGCCGGAGCTATTGGAATTACAGCTGAGATTTGAGAGCTCATAACTCAACAACTCTTTCTGATTAACCATTACATTTTCAACTGCCATCTGTTGCAAATTTTCAGCAAGTCCTTATGGATTTGCCATCTTCTCTACATCATCGATGGATTGTTGTTGCTGCTCTTTTCTTCTTCTTTTTTAAATCTGAAAATAGTGATGTTTGAGAAGGCCTTCTCCCAATATATACTACCCTACTAGTAGCAACCAAACCTACTATTGTCCCAGTAGTTCCCTCATCATAAGGGTATTTTAGTAGTTTTGTCCAAAAATCGCGAAACCATCTCCATCACTGCTTACAATTATCCTGCGCAGGCCTATTAATGCCTGTTATGTCCTCAGGTGAGTTTTGGTTGGGGCTTTAGCTTTGTGGTGGTGGTGTGGTGGTGATGCGACGGTCAACGCCTATTTCATTCCTAATTGGCCATTTTTTAATTGAATGTAAAATGTATTCTTAAGAAAAAAATTAGTGTTGACTGTAATTTTCAGGTCACTGGATTGAATTTGAAAGGTAGAGTGATTAGCATAGTGGTGGAGGAAGCATGATGGTGGTAAAGCAACTGTTATAGTGGTGGAGATGGCGCGACACAAAGGAGTAAGAAGGAGATTGAGGCAAAATAGAAAAAGGGAATCTGTTTCTTCTCACGCGCTCAACACAAGTGGTGTGTTATACACACTGCCATGTCAGCAGTGTGTGTCTAATTGACACAATTTATCTCAACTTAAAGTACTCAATAGGTACTACCCTTAGTTTAGGTGTCCAAATGGAAAAAAATGGCCAAGTTTAAGGGGCTGCCTATGTATTCTGCCTATTTATTATGGAATAATTATTTAAACTTTAATAAAATTTTAAATATATCATATATTAGTGTGTTATTTGCTTATATAGTAGATGATTTAGTGTATAGAGTTTAGCTTATACACGGAAGATTAAATTATCAGTTCTGATAAGTATAAAGTTTGAGTTCACAATTTAATAATGGAATTGGACAAACCATCATGGATGATTGTAGCACAAGATTAAATATAATTTATCTTGATTATGGGAATGATTTAATTCCAACTTCTTGTGCTAGTACATTTTGTATGTATTGAAAGGATCAAGTAGAGATAAGTATTTTATCCTGACTTAATAAAATAAATTCTCTAGCCATTAAATGTACTTATACTCTTAATCTTGATATAATTATTATTAACTGTGTAAATTATTATTTTGATTTATTAAAAGGCGAGATCCTTTCGTGGGTCAATATGCCTGGTAAATTAGATAATAATAATAATGTACATTGACGAAGTAATAGTTAGTTGATGGAATCCATGTCTTGGTTTAGAGATTGATGATACACCTTTATGAAAGCTTATAAGATATCATGTGTAAACCCGACCGGTGGATTTTGTATCCAACACATGAAATAAGTTAAGCGAAAGTCTAAAGGGAATAATCAATAAATTAAATTGTCAGTAATTTAATTTAATTGATTACTATCTGGATCTTAACATGGGGAGTTAAATAAGATTTAATGGATGAATTTTGAAATTGAATAAGGAGTGCAATTACGAATTTTTAGTGGAATAATTCGTAATTAATTATGGTGGATATTAATTTCGAAAATTACAAATTAATTCCATAATTGGAAGCCTTGTTAATTAAATTATGTGGTTCCTGTTGTGCCTAAATAATCGAAAATAAAGAAATTCTTTTTTCTGGTGGAAAGGAAAACCTAACAAGTTTTGGAAAAGAGTTTTAACCCTTAAAATATGTGCTATAAATACATAAAGTTTTCCACCTAAAGAAAAGAGAGAAGGTGGCCGAATTTTTCGGCCTTTTTCCTAGAAAATTTCGCCCACACGAAATTAATATTTTTGGATATTATTTGGGTAATAGAGTAGAAGACCTTGAAACGTTCGGAGATCATAATCGTGCAGGTGGTGAAAATTTCATTGAGTTGCTGTGGAATTGGAAGCTCACGTGATAGAGGAGCTTTGTTCACGCTTTAAGAGATAACCCGTGAAATCCCATTTATACTAATTATCTAAATTACATGTCATTTGATAATAGAATTACTTCCGCTGCTTATAATAATCCATCATAAAGTAACGTTACTGTAACTGACTAAAACATGTCGTATTTTAGCTAACAAAGTAAGAGAAGTTAACGGTAGCATGGAAGAAATCTTGACAGGAATGATTGAATCCTTGACAAAGGGAAACATGATGTTTCAGCAGTTCACACTAGTGTTGTTTTATTAACGCACAGAACTAAAACATGGACTGTCAAATTTTGAAGCATGGATCATAAAGCTTTGGTAATACAGTAGGTAAAGTTCAGTTATTTTAGCATACTGATAAAACACGTTTTCTGATTCTATTATAATAGTGAATATAGTTCAAATACTTTTGATGTGAAAAAATGGGTTTTTGTTATAAAATGAAAACTGTAAAGTAAATAAAACGAATACAAGTATAGAGGGAGATTGATATATTTATTCAACTTCAAATTAATGTAAATAATGAACTGAAATCTCCTCTATTTTATAGAAGAAAGGAAACTGCTGTGTAAGCTGCTATTGTACCCGATACAGATAATTTTCTACCGTGGGTAATATTTATCCATAATGGAATACTGAAAGGATAAGCTTATTGTACCATATATAAATAATCTTCTACCGGTGGTAATATTTATCCATAATAAAGTACCAAAAGGATAAACTTCTTCAGGAGTCTTATTTCCAATAGAGTATTAAATAGATAAACATATTTACGGCGGAATTCCATATGGATATGCTTCTTCAGGAAGCTTATTTACAACGGAGTGCTAAATGGACATCCATAATATAAAAACCTTGTTTCAAATATTTAAGTTTCTGCATTCCAATCTTGTATACCATCTTCTCAAAAGTTGAAGTTGGCAAAGATTTAATGAATAAATCTGCCGGATTGTCACTTGAACAGATTTATTGCACATCAATGTCACCATTTTTATGAAGATCATGTGTGTAGAATAATTTTGGTGAAATGTGCTTCGTTCTATCTACTTTTATAAATCCTCCATTTAATTGGGTTATGCATGTAGCATTGTCTTAGTGTAAAATTGTGGATCTTTTATCACATTCCAAACCATATTTTTCTTGAATAAAATGAATCACTGATCTCAACCATACGCATTCCCTACTTGCTTTATGAATAGCTATTATCTCAGCATGATATGAAGAAGTAGCAATAATTGACTGCTTTGTGGAGCGCCATGATATGACAGTACCTCCACATGTAAATATGTATCCGGTTTGAGATCGAGCATTATAGGGACCAGATAAATAACATGCATCTGCATTACCAGCAAGATCTACACTACCTTTGTTAGCATAAAACAAACTTATAACAAGAGTTCCCTTTAAATATCGCAATATATGCTTAATCTCGTTCCAATGTCTCCGTGTAGGAGAGAGTTATATCTTGCTAGTAAATTAACATAAAATGCTATGTCAGGCCTTGTAGCATGTAACGACCCGGACGGCCGTTTTGAGAGTTATTGCCCCGTTTTTTCCATTTATACTTCTTTTTGTGTCATTCAGCTATATTATGTTGTATCGGGTTACTTGGATCGGGTCCGGAAGGAACTCGGAGTGAAATGAGACACTTAGTCTCATAATTGAAAAACATTAAGGTAGAAAAGTGGACCGAATATGGACCTATGTGTAAACGACCTCGGATTCAAATTTTGATAATTCCAATAGCTCCGTATGGTGATTTTGGGCCTAGGAGCGTGTCCGGAATATTATTTGGGGGTCCGTGGTAGAATTAGGCTTGAATTGACGAAATTGGAAATTTGGCGATTTCGGTCGGCAGTGAAAAATTTGATATATGGGTCGGAATGGAATTCCGGAAGTTGGAGTAGGTTTGTAGTGTCATTTGTGACGTGTGTGCAAAATTTGAGGTTATTCGGACATGGTTTGGTTGGTTTCGGCATCGGTTGCCGAATTTGGAAATTTAAAAGTTTTTAGGCTTGAATCCGAGGGTAATTTGGTGTTTGGATGTTGTTTTGAGTGACTCGAAGATTCGACTAAGATTGTATGTTGATATATGACTTGTTGGTATTTTTGGTTGAGGCTCCGAGGGCCTCGGGGTGATTCCGGGTGATTAACAAATTTGTTGAAGTTGGAAATTCTAGCTAGAGCTGCTACTTCTGCTATTTCCGCACCTGCGAAAGAAAGGGTCGTAGGTGAGAGGCCGCTGGTTCGCGTGGGGAGTGCGCAGGTGCGGGAGACGCTGGGCCAAGGCTGGGAACGCAGATGCGAAGAATTGGCCGCATCTGCGAGCTCGCATGTGCGAGGCCTTGATCGCAGATGCGGAGATTAGAAGCTTGGACTGGTTTCGCCGATGCACACCTAAGACCGCAGATTAGAGTCCGCAGGTGCGAGGAAGGGGTCCGCGGGTGCGGAAGCTGGGTGACTAAGTGAGTTGCGTAGGTGCGGCTTCTTGGACCGTAGGTGCGTTCGCACGGGTGCGAGAAAATGGCCGCAGGTGCGAGAAACCTGGACAGAAACCATAAATAGAACCCTTGGCGAATTTTGGTCATTCTTCACAATTTCAACTCGGTTTTTGGAGCTTTTGGGAGGGATTTGAAGAGGGAATCAAGGGGATTTCATTGAGGTAAGTTACTTGAGCCCTAATACTTATATATATGGTGATCTCCCATTGTTTTAATCATGGTAATTAGTGAAAATGAGGGGTTAGGGCTTAAAATATTTGGAGACTAATTTAAGGATTTGAAGAACCAAACGATGTCGGATTTTGATGAATTTGGTATGGTTAGACTCGTGAGTGAATGAGGTTTCTAGTTTTATAAATTTGGTCGGATTTCGAGACGTGGGCCCGGGGGCGAGTTTGAGCCAATTTCGGGTTTTGGTCTAATTTTGTAGTTTTTCTTGTGAAATTCATTCCATTAGCGCGTATTGATGGTATTGTACTGATTGTGAATAGATTCGGAGCATTTGGAGGCCGAGTCCAGAGGCAAGATCATTGCGGGTTAGAGATTTGACCGGTTTGAGGTAAGTAACGATTGTAAATCTAGTCCTGAGGGTATGAAACCCCGGATTTCATATCATTCTACTATTTTGAAGTGACGCACATGCTAGGTGACGGGCGTGTGGGTGTGTACTGTTGGCGATTTATGACTTGGTCCGTCCCATAGCAACTGTAAAGTTGCATACTTTGTTGAAACCATTTGATACTTATATGTTTTAGAAAGAATTTCTTTAAATTGGGCTGAATGCCATGTTTGGGCCTTGCGCCAATGCTGTTTGGACCCTTAGGGGCTGTTTCTTACCATCCTCTCATTGTTTTCGATTGAAAATCTATAACTCAGTTTTATGACTCTATTTTGATGCATATAAATATTTTGGGTCGAATGCCATGTTTTACTAAAATGCCCGAGTGGCTTGAGAGATTTATGACTGAGTGAGGCCGAGGGCCTGATTTGTGAGGATGAGTGTGGATCGGAGCTGCCCGCCTGCAGCATATTTATGTTGGATATCGGCCGAGGGCCTGATTGTGAGGATGAGTGTGGATCGGGGCTGCCCGCCTGCAGCATACTTTATTATTACAGCACGTGAGTTGTCCGTGCAGATTATAGCGCTTGGGCTGAAGGAGCCCCTCCGAAGTCTGTACACACCCCCAGTGAGCGCAGGTACCTACTGAGTGCGAGTGCCGAGTGCTGAGTGACTGGGAGGAATGAGTGATTGTGAGGTATGCCCGAGTTGCACGAGTGACTGTGAGGTTTGCCCGAGAGGCTGTATATGAGTGATGTTTTGCCCGAGGGGCTGTTTATGATTTAATCATTTTTGCTCACCTTTGCATTGAGCCTTTGTTTGAAAAACTGTTAGAAAAATGTCTTTAAATGATTTTTACTGGAACTGGGTTTAAACGACATGTTTGATTCAAATCCTGATTTTTAAGAGCATGTGGTATTTTACTGAGATTTCCTGATATGAACGTTATATGCTTTATTGCTCGTCACTACTGCTCAGTCTTTATTTATTGTTGTTACTTACTGAGTTGGCGTACTCACGTTACTCCCTGCACCTTGTGTGCAGATTCAGGTGTAGCTGGACACGGTAGCGGTTATTGAGTGTTCTGGTTGCAGATTTTCTTGGAGATAGCAAGGTAGCTGTTTGGCGATCGCAGCCCCTGCTCTTCTCCCTCTTATCTTCCTCTAGTTGTATTTAGCTATTTTCCAGGCTGAGTTAGCCTTGATATTGTTAGACAGATTATAGCAGATGCTCATGATTAGTGACACCCCGATGTCGGGCTTTTCTTTTCCTCACTTCTGATTATTTTTTCTTTGATTTGAACTCTTTAAATGGAGGTTTTATGTTAAATAACTTTGAAATTATCTTTGAAATAAAAATATCGGTTTGTTTTGGAAATGAGTCGGCTTGCCTAGTTTCACGATAGGCGCCATCACGATAGAGGTTAGTTTGGGTCGTGACATAGCATTAGCAAGATACATAAGTGCATCAACTGCACTGAGATAGGGTATTTTAGGACCAAGGAGTTTTTCATCCTCTTCTGGAGGTCAAAACGGATCCTTATTCACTTCAAGTGATCGAACAACCACTGGTGTACTCAATGAATGGGCTTTGTCCATGTAAAAGTGTTTTAAGACCCTTTCTGTATAGGCAGATTGATGGATAAAGATTTCGTCTGCTAAATATTCAATTTGCAGATCAAGGCAATGTTTTGTCTTTCCAAGATCATTCATCTCAAATTCTTTCTTAAGATATACAATTGCCTTTTTAAGCTCATCTAGAATTCCAATAAGATTTATGCCATCAACATAAACAATAAGTATTTCAAATTCTGATGATATTTTCTTTATAAAAATACATGGACAAATAACATCTTTTATGTAACCTTCTTTCAACAAATATTAACTGAGGCGATTATACCAGATTTGCTCAGATTGCTTTAAATCGTACAAAGATTTTTGTAATTTAATCGAGAACATTTCTCGATACTTTGAATTATATGCTTCAAGTATTTTAAATCCTTCAGGGATCTTCATATAAATTTGATCAAATGAGTCATATAGGTTATGACTTGCATTTAGATGGCATGACATCTTCAGGTGTCTGGACTACAAGTCCGATCCTCACAATCTTTTACAATATTGTAAACTATATTGTATCAAATATATCGTCGACGATCATTTTGTATTGGTTCCTAAGCGACATAACTTATTGAGATCTCATCACTTTCTTTATTTTCAGGTACTTGAACTTCTTCTGGAGTTTCATGAAATGTTATGTTATGGGCTCTTCTAGAGTTCATTTCCTTCTCATTATGATCATTTTGATCATTTGCTCCTATCATTTTTCAAGGATTGTTACCTTTGTAACCGATCGATTTACTACACTTCATGCGTGCAATAAACTTTATTCTTCAGGGACTTTAATTTTAATAGGAGCATTTTTAACTGAAATATGATATTTAATTTTGGATCAGCAAATGCTTCTGCCATTTGACTTAAATTATCTTCTAAGTGAGGATCATATTAATGATAATTCTATTCATATGGCATATTTTTCAGCTGTTTATTCCATCCTCCAAATATTAGAAAACTAACACATATCCCCAATCTTCTTTGGGAAACCTATCTTTGTGCAGTGTGGTAGATAAATTAATTATATACCACAAATCAAAAGTTATTAGATAGTAAAACTATTTGGTTTCTGATCCTAAACCAATTGTGAGGGGAGGACTTATCATAATTTATTGGTCTGATGCATACAAGTATTGTTGTATGCAATTTAGAAAATCGTAAACCAACACATGATGCTTTGATCTCATAAGCAATAGTTTAGCCATTAACAGTAGGTATTCAATGCTAAACTAGCTTGGATATAAACAAACATCATCAAGATGAACTATCTTGATTTCATAATTTAAAATCATGCTCTTAATTGAGAAAAGAAATTTCAAATGCCAAGCTACAGGTTGACAATAAACATACATATAACCATCTCATATATGCATCTATAAGTAGTTCACATGATAGGTTAATGAGCCCATATTCACCTTTTATATATTCCAGAATTCAGGGGTCTTAGTCCCAACTTTAACTAGTATAATCAATCTATCATGAGAACAAGCAACACAAGAGAATTCTTGAAGAATCTTCTAGTTCTTCAGTATATGCTTATCTCAATTCTCAGATAGCTCATTTAAAAATGGCAAATGAAAACTTCAAGTTTATCATGGTATGTGATATCTCTTAGTAAGCTTCTGGTTTATTATGGCATAAACTTTTGCATTAGTAAACTTTTGATTTACTGTGGTTACTTTTATATCAGTGAATTTCTGATTTACTGTAGCTACTTTTGCCTCAATAAAACTTCTAATATATTGTGACTGCTTTTGCATTAGTAAACTTCTAGTTTACTGTGATACATGATATAGTACAAATTGATGAATAAGGTGGGTCACTTCTCACATACATATTATTTTACCCCCTATGATTGTGGAAACATGAAGATTTTCAATCTTCCAATCATTTGTAGTCTCAATATGATAGCCATTTGTATTAGTAAACTTCAAGTTTACTACCACATATGTTTTGACCATAATCATATAATATGAATGACATATTTGTATATAAGCTCTTCGAGAGCCTTCGTTTATTATCCACAGTCTAATATTTATCGGACACTACTGATGTCATGTGCCTTCTAGACAAACAACTAGCTCTTCAGGAGTTGTTGATATATTTTGTACTATCAAATATTGCTCAGACACTTCTGGTAATATGAGAAAAAATTGTAATCAAATAAACAATATAAAACATTTGTTTAAGCACAACAAAACACCTTTTCATAATATTTTCCTACTTCAGGAGGAAATTCCAATTGTGTTACTTCATCAGGAGCAAATTTAAAATACGAAATATTGAGTATATATTCTCTCAATCATATTAACTCTTCTGGAGGTGAATTGTAATATATTTACATCAAGAGCGCGTTCATATTTACGGCTTCATTAATATTATTACATTCACTTCAGGGAATGGATTAATATTTATCAAAAATTCTCATCCTTCAGGAAATTGAACATAATTATCTGAACGTGCATTAATCACATCAAATTGTAATGCTTCAACTTCTTTTAAAATATTTACTACGCCAGGAGAAAATCGGGCGTCCATGTGATATAGAGAATATTTCTCTAGCTTATCTTTAATTGTAACCATAGAAAGCCTAAATTATCACTTCTGGTGGTCATAGACATATACCACTTGTGGTGGTTAACAAAATTTAGTTACAATGAGATATACGAAACATAATCACTTCTGGTGGTTGTATATTTCTTGCAAACTCTGCTGGAGTTTAAGTAGATCTAACAATATTATCCACTTTGTAATCCTTTATTAAGATAATTAGGATGAAAAAAAATATCAAAATAGGTACTGTATACGTAACATATAACCAAGCAAGCGATGATAAAGATATTAAAATATAAGCAAAAGGCTCAATTAATTTACGCAAATTTGGCTACTCCAGATGTAAGTGATATCAACATCATTACTGCCAAGAAGAAAAACTCACCACCTCAAGGTTATAATCTGCCTTATGATGCTCGGAATGAACAAGATCTAACCACGGACATGAGTGTAGCCTTACATCGGAGATGAACACTGAAATAGAAATTAAATTTGAAGTAAGTGCTCAAAATGGCAGAGTTTCGTACTGATAACGTGTTATAAAATAAAGATTGTAAAGTAAATAAATCGAAGACAAGTATAGAGGGAGATTGATATATTTATTCAACTTCAAACCGATGTACATAATGAACTGAAATCTCCTCTATTTATAGAAGAAAATAAGTTGTTGTGTAAGCTGCTTGTAAGGTGCTATTGTACCACATATAGATAATCTTCTACCGGGGTAATATTTATCCATAACGAAATACCGAAATGATAATTTATTGTACCAGATATAGATAATCTTCTATCGGGAGTAATATTTATCCATAACGGAATACCGAAAGGATAAAGTTATTCAGGAGATTTATTTCCAATAAAGTACTAAATAGATAAACATATTTAAAGTGGGGTCCCATATGAATAAGTTTCTTCAAGAAGCTTATTTACAATGAATTACTATAATATATTTATAACAGTTTTGAAAATTTAGTGTTATAATGAGTAAAGTTCCATAATAATACGTAATATCAATTCGAGGTTCGAACTTATAATTAAGCTCTAGTTCAAATTGTAATAGGACTATTGTCTTATTTTCTCTGAGACCTAAACAAAATATGATCAAAGACTATTGCCTTATTCTCTTGGAGACCTAAACAAAATATGATCAGTAGAGCCTATAAGTCGATCCGTTTCTTCCCGAATTTTGCCAGAAAATCTGCTTACAAGGAACAATTACAATACGGCCTTTCCTCCGGGCGTTTTCCTCGCGAATGAAAAATGAAAAGGTACTCCAAGAAAGAATGCTGGAGAATATGAACATGCTACTTTCGTGAATTCTCTCTGCTTTTTCTTCGCAATAACTTCTCCAGCAATTTAATCCACCATAAATTATTTATGAATTCAACATTTTAAGTCAGTGACCGTCGAGTATCAATACTTGTATTGTATACGCTGATAACACTGCGCAAAACATTATTTTAAGAAAATCAAGTTTAACGAGCATTGGACAAAATTTACAAATATATGGGTCTATCTTTCACTTGCGGATTAATCAGATTTGATAAATACATATTTCCCATCATTTAGATTCAAATATCTTATAATTAAGATCCATGACAGATAAATCTAGTATAATGTTCTTTTTCTATAGATTGGCTAAGCCCAGAATTCACGTTTTACCAAGGAAGTAATTAATGTTTAATGTCCCCTCTTTCATATAATCTGTTTTGAACTATGTATAATAAATTGGTCAATACTTTTATGGAGATGAGATTGCTTTGAAACAACCAACAGAGAAAAATCACAGCGGTGAAAAATCAAGCAGCATTTTTCCACTCCTCTGAGCAAAGCCATACAACGACAAACAGCAAAACATTAAAACCACCACTTGGTATAAAAGCACAGCCTTTGGACCCACAAGTCTTCGTAGGTGGCACTCTCTGCTTCTGCATGTCTACACTCACCGCCACATACATATTGTACAACAACCGAAACCACTTCACAATTCTCAGCTCCTCTTCTGTGAAATTTGAGTTTTTTCTTTAATGGGGTCCTTTAGTTTTGCAGTATGTGTAAGCTTAATGTTGCTGGTTATGGTCGTTGCTATTCCTTTTGAATTACCCAAAAATGGCAGAAGGATAGGGCGGCTGCACCGCTGGTGGGACCCCTTAATACGATCGCCGGTAGATCGTGATGATGAGTCTGAAGACAAGGACGGTGTTCGTTGGGCAGTTCTCGTGGCTGGTTCTAATGGATACGGAAATTATCGGCATCAGGTATTAAAAGCCTGATCATGAATACCCTCATGCAAATTATACTGTAAAGCTAAAGAAAAAGAACTACTCTAAAAAAGGAATATAGTTTCAATTTGATACATTGGAATCACTAGAAAGAAAAAAAAGACCCTCTTCAAACTCAAACTTGTTGGCACTTTTTGCTTTCCAAGATTTAACATAAGCTTATTTTCACCAACCTTTTTAGAAAGTACTTTTAACCATTTTGATAGGAAGAGTATGTCAGCTTATAGTATTACTTTTCTACAGTTTTTGATTGTTGCAAATTTAATCCGAAAAATTGAATTACTCTAGTCTGATTTTAGTTTCGGAAGTTAGTCGAATTAATTCTAGGTGAAGCTAAAAGTAGCATAGGGGTCCATGGAGAGGTGGAGCCAAGATTTGAAACTTATGAGTTCAGTATTCTAATTTTTTCAAGTTACTAGGTTCTAAATTAATAATTTGCATAATTTAATAATTCTTTATGACAAATATAGGGTTTAAACCCATATCAGAAGGGCTAGTTCCGCCCCTTGGTCCCTGGCTCAACGTTTTTACAATCATAAGCTCGATCATGAGGGCCCTATTTGTCGCCATTTATTCTGGGTTACTGATCAGATGCTATTAAATGAATTGGTATATATTTGAGCTGATGGAGCTACTGTTCCATTTACAAATCAAATAATCTTATCATTTGGCGACTTTTAATATTGCTTTGCTTATTGGTTTTGAAGCCATTTTGGGGTGAATGCAGGCAGATGTATGTCATGCTTACCAGATTTTGAAAAGAGGAGGATTGAAAGATGAGAACATAGTTGTATTCATGTATGATGACATTGCCAAGAGTGAGCTAAATCCAAGACCCGGAGTCATAATCAACCATCCAAACGGTAGTGATGTCTATGCTGGTGTGCCGAAGGTAATAACCAAATGTTGTTGTATCCTTGTCGCTGTATTGTCATTTTGCCGTTAAATACGAGTGCCTGTAGTTCCTTTGAGGTTTAATTACCAAAACATTGAACCTCAAAGAACCATAGCTCTCTATTAGTTGATGATAAGGCTGCTACTTGCTGATGAGGCAATTACTGTAACCTAACTTGAAAATGGCATGAAACCTTTATTTGGGAGGATGTCTCTTCGAACCATAAGGAGGCTAGTGCCTTTTTTATATGAACGCCAAATCTGCTATCATAAAAAAAAATTTAGTTGGTACCAGTCTGATAGGCAGAGTGAAAACATTTAGACTCTTAGCAACTCCAATTGACTGGATGTGCTTCATCCTTAATTTTAGTATCTTGATCATAGGTTGATTTGACTACAAACGCTAACTTGGTGATAGGAGTGGATCGAAATGTGGAAACCTGAATTAGGTGAAGAACTTTATGAGAAAAATGTGAAGCCTGATTCTTGTACATTTATAGCACTCATATCGTGGATTTGACTGATTTTAAAGGGTAAATTTCTCCCTGCCTTTAGCGAGCAGTAAACTCACATTGGTAAGATGATTATGATAGGATTACACTGGCGAGCATGTCACTGCGGCGAACTTGTATGCCGTGCTTCTTGGTGATAAGAGTGCTGTGAAAGGTGGAAGTGGGAAGATCGTCGATAGTAAACCAAATGACAGAATATTTCTCTATTACTCTGATCATGGTGGTCCAGGGGTGCTCGGTGAGTCTATAATCCAGCTTGTATCTTGTTTACATGAATTGTCAAATAAATCTTTCAATAATATATGCACCTTATTAGCAGTCGATTGAAAGACAATTCTGTTAAGTTATTTTGATTCTCACTTCCTCTGTCCCAGGGATGCCGAACATGCCTTTTCTTTATGCCAAAGATTTTATTGAGGTCTTGAAAAAGAAACATGCAGCAGGGACCTACAAAGAAATGGTACAGAAAAGCCCTTTTTAATTTTGTACTTTTGTAGAACCATTTGAGATAGTTCCATTTGGTGACCCAAACGTACTTAGTTTTCTGTTTGTTCTGCTTTATGCAGGTCCTCTACATTGAAGCTTGTGAGAGCGGGAGTGTTTTTGAGGGTATGATGCCTGAAGACTTGAACATTTATGTGACAACAGCATCAAATGCCGAAGAGAGCAGCTGGGGGACGTATTGCCCAGGAATGGATCCTCCACCTCCACCGGAATATATCACATGTTTGGGAGACTTATATAGTGTTGCATGGATGGAGGATAGGTAATGCAAAGTAAACGATTGCTTGACTGATTGGTTGTAAGATTTGGAAAATTATTGTTGTAAACCGAATCTGTCCACGCGATATTAAAGACTAAGTGAGCTACCGAATTGCTGATGATTACTCAATGTTTAACTTGTTTTCAGTGAGTCTCATAACCTGAAGAAGGAAACAATAAAACAACAGTACGAGAAGGTGACTTAACGAAAATACTTTTATTTGGAGCCTCAAAGTATATTTTGTGTGCCATCATCATCATTGAATGCTATACCGTCACTGTAGGTGAAGGAAAGAACTTCCAACTTCAACAACTATAATGCTGGATCTCATGTTATGGAATATGGAAGCAAAGAAATTAAGCCAGAAAAAGTTTATTTGTACCAAGGATTTGATCCTGCCACCGCGAATCTTCCTGCAAACAAGATTGCTTTTGCGCACGTGGAGGTTGTCAACCAGAGGGATGCTGATCTTCTCTTCTTATGGGAGAGAGTAAGTCTGAATTCAGATTTCCATAGCATAATTCTTTTTGTGTATCTTTACATAATACTTGATTAGTTCTTTACGTGGTGTGATATTGTCCGCTCCGGGCCAAGCCCACGCGACTTTCCCCAAAACACCTCACACCATTTAGAGATTCCTATTTTTTCAGCTACCAATGTGTGACTTAGTTCTTACACCCAACATATAGAGTAGGATGGACTGGTACAAGTTTGTCTAGTGAGTACAGTTGCATTTGTTTTGTGTGCATTTGTTTGTGTTCTATCTGGTGACCGTTCTCAAAGCGGAATGTATCGCAGATTACAATATATAGCTGATACTTTTCGTTAAACTAGAGATTGAATTGGAATTATGAATGCTAGGAATCCACCTCTCAAAGATAGTTCAAATTTAGAAGGGACCACCACCCAAAATGGAAACACTACAAGCACCCTTTTGTAGTGGTGCTTTGTAGTAAAAATCAATGTCGCTTTGGCTCGGCTTTGATACAAGTTTTCTTGATCTCTACAGTACAAGAAGCTAGCAGACAATTCATTGGAGAAGGCCAAGCTTCGGAAAGAGATAACGGACACAATGCTGCATAGAAAACATCTAGACGGGAGCGTAGATGCAATTGGAGTCTTTCTTTTCGGCCCAACAAAGGGTTCTTCTGTTCTCAACTCTGTTAGAGAACCTGGTTTACCTCTCGTTGATGATTGGGATTGCCTAAAATCGACGGTAATCTGAAAATCTATGCAATTATTTGATAAATGTTGTTCGAATTTGACTTGAATTCCCCCATGATATAACTTAATATTCGTTTTTCTTTACCAGGTTCGCCTTTTCGAGCTACATTGTGGTTCTCTAACACAATACGGGATGAAGCACATGAGAGCATTTGCAAACATTTGCAACAATGGAGTGTCGAGAGATGCTATGGAGGAAGCTTTTATGGCTGCTTGCAATGAGCGTAAGAGAGAGGAGTATACCGCTGCCAACCGGGGCTTCAGTGCTTGATCACTCGGTCTATCTTGTTTTAACATAAATACTGAACAAGAATTGCTCTACACATCAGTAAAAACTATGCTTGTAAGATAATAGTATTAGAATGTTTAATGCCTACTTTTGGTTTCCTAGATTTTTCCTTTGTACATGTGCCTCGAACTGTTGCAAGTACAGTGGTAGCATACTGATGCTAATGATATAATAATTTGCATTACCTTGGTTCAAAACAAGAAGGCATAGTATTGGTATAAAAATTTAATACTACCTTAATACTTTGTTTGGTTAGTAAATTTGGTATAAGTTATTTTGGAATTATAATTAGTACAGGGATAACTTATATCTTGTAGAGGGGGTAATTAGTGCCGGGATAACTTATACCTTCTTATTAGAAATTATGCAATTGTCATTTTTAGTACAACATACCAAACAGTGGATAAACAACAATATTATGATAACTAATTCCAGCATAACTTATAACATACCAAACAGTGGATAAACAACAATATCAGGATAATTAATCTCAGCATCACTTATTCCGTCACAAGCCGTAGTCAGATCAAGCATAACTTATTCCGACACAAGCCGTATTCAAACCAAACGATCCCTAAAGGAATTCGTTTGGACTTTAGTGACTTATAAACAATAGAAAAAGTCAAATTATGAAATTTGACGATCTCTATACTTTTTTTTTTTTTTTAATTTTAACATTTTATCTTATTCTTACCTTACAAGTTACAACATTTGGTATTTCTTGATTTGGAAGAATTGACGACGTCCGTGTTTTATAAGAGGAGCGATAACTGCATGTTAGTCCTATTTATTTTGTCAAACAGACTGGATGGTGTTCGACTTGTACATGCAGGGTAATTGAATAGTCATTATGAAATACATAAATAGATTTCAAAGTAGATGATCTTAAATTTATGTTTCCATTCAGGCAGAACTTTAAGTTTTACAAGTCTTAGCCATCGGTTTATCCCATTTCTACTCATCGGACAATCCAAAAAGTACTATTCAAGGATCAAAATATAAAGACTACCCCAAAAAGTATTATATTTCTGCAGAGGGTTATTGGATTATTGCTTGAACGGTTACTGAACTATGGAAATCAGTGAACAGTGTTTTTTTATAATTTTTTTAAATCTAAAAGTGTCACTTGAACACAGTAAACGTGTGCTAGACGGGATGAGATCCCCTCCGATGAAAGTTGGTCCGGTATTGTTCAATGCATAGACAGATGCATGCCATGTGTCCACCTAAATATTTCATGGATTAGATTCATTTTGTTGTAAACAATTAAAAAAGGTAAGGAAATTTTGAATTAAAATGATAAGAAAAAAAAAAAACCAACGGCCGCCGTTTATGTCAATGTGCCTTATCCCATCTCATAAAGTAGCTCCGCAAAAACTATAAACAATTGCTGGTCCAAATTGCATATTACAACTTGTAGCCAAAAACAAATAAATTATGTTAACCACTTTAGCACCCGAGCCTCAACTTTCTTATACAAAATTATAATTTACTGTTAGGATAATTTCAGAGATTGCCATCCCTTATACTAGTTTTTAATATTACGTTTGCTTTATTTATTTTTATTTTTTGGGTAATAATTCTTTTAACTTATTTTTTAGTAATGTAGATAAATAGGAGTATAAGATGAATGTACCCTTTTCTATATTAAACTCTTGCAATTGATAAATTCTATCAAACTAACGTATTTAACAAATTATTTAAGGATAACAATCACAGTAACAGTCCAATCTATCAATAGTCAATATCTTCCACCCACGTACGACCACCCCGCCACCAAGAAAAGTGGAGAAAATAAAACCCAACAAAAACATAAATTTATGGAACATTTTGATGGGAATCATAATTTCAGGCCCACCATTAGTATATATTTACATGAATATTTATGTATTATTTTCAGTGAAAATAGATTTGAATATTTGTATATTACAAAATATATACAAAATAGACTGTCACTATACAAAAATTATACAAAATAGACTGTCACTATACAATTTATATACAATAAACTGTCACTATACAAAACATATACAAAAATAAATTGTCATTATACAAAAAGTATACTAAATAGACTGTCATTACACAAAATAGACATTTCGGTATATAATTTATATACAATAAACTGTCACTATACAAAATATATAAAAAATAGACTGTCACTATACAAAAAATATACAAAATAGACTGTCACTATACAAAATATATATAAAATAGACTGTCACTATATAAAAAATATACAAAATAGACATTTCGAACTATTAGATGTAATATATTTGGGCCAGAGGGATATTTCGTGTCAATGAGAAAAAACATAAACTATTAAAATTTTGAGGGGCTATAGAGGGTCATTTTCTCTCTCGTAAACACTGTACAATACAACATTAGGGCCCATCATGTGTTCGAGTAACAATAAAAAGGTCAAGAATAATTATAAGGAAAAAACAATTAAGATGGAGGAATTAAATTTACACAAGGTTTTAGATGCCAAAAACCGTCCTAATCTCATTCTTTTTGGAAACGACTGCCCATAACATCAAGGATATTCATTTATCTTTCTAATTAATTATACATAATAAATTTTATACAATTATTATTTTCTAAAAGCAAAACCTCTACAGTTGTTGAGATCAACTCTGTAGCCATGGAACAATGAACTTGTAAAAAAGGTCATAATATTGAGCAATTAAACTATTTCTTTCGTTTATTCGTAGGATTCAACTCGAGTTTGGTACAAATTTTAGATATTTCGATTCGATATTTTCGGTATTTTATTTCTTAAAATACTATATTATCAAAACTATAGGGGTCAATGTGTAATTAGAGAAAGTTAGAGTCTGTTAGTAGTCTTTTGTATTAATTAGTAGACAAAAATGTAATCTTCCTCATTGTTTTGATATTCAGCCAAAAACGAAATCAGAGATGAAGATATCCTCTCTCTCTTTCTCTTTCTAGAAAATTCCTTCGATCTCATTTCTTTATTCATTGCATGTTGTTAATTCATAGTTGTAAGATCACAATTCAAGTTCTAACATGGTATCAGAGCATCGATTGCTGGATTGAAGTAGTTTTGCGTCTCTGTTTCATCAATTTCATTCTTTGAAGCTTGACCTAAGTTCAGTAATGGCGGACGACGAGATCTCGAACTTACATCATAATCATCCACTATTCCTAAAGGATTCTGATGCACCAGGAACAGCTCTTATCTCGCTCAAACTCACAGGGCCAGAAAACTATACCCTTTGGAATAGATCTATGCGAGTTGCGCTGCTGGTGAAGAACAAATTAGGGTTTGTGGATGGCACTTATGTCAAAAGCTCTTATAGAGGTGATTTGGCCACACAGTGGGAAAGATGCAACGCGGTTGTGGTGTCATGGCTGAGCAGTACTGTTTCAGCAAAATTAGTACCAAGTATCATGTACGCTTCTAGTGCAAGGAAGGTTTGGGATGAATTCAAGGAGAGATTTGATTAAGACAATTTGACTAGAATTTATCAGTTGTGGACAGAGATTGCAACCCTAAGACAAGGTACGGATTCTGTCACAAGTTATTTCTCAAAATTGAAGGACCTGTGGGATGAGCTAGATATACTAGCACCTTTACCTTCATGTGACTGTGAGGAATCTAGACCTTATGTAGAACACCTAGTAAGACAAAGGCTACTACAATTTCTAATGGGACTGAATGAGAGTTATAGTCATGTTAGGAGTGATGTTTTGCTGAAACGACCAGTTTTAAGTGTTAATCAAGCATATGCAGTAGTAGTTCAGGAGGAAAGCCAAAGAAGATTAGGTGTAGTGGATTCCAATAAAGATCCTTTAACGATGTTAGCAGCAGGAAAAGGCCAAATGTTTAAGAACAAAAGGCCAGGAATGATCTGTGAGCATTGTGGTTATAGGGGACACCTAAAGAAAAATTGCTACAAAATTATCGGGTATCCACCTGACTTCAAGAGCAAAAGGAAAGGACAGTACAATGCGATCAAACTATTTGCCAACACTGCAAATACTGGAGAAAATGTCATTGGGAAGAATCAGACTCAAATTCAGCAGGGGAGTTACTTTACTGAGGAACAGTTCAATCAGTTGATGAAATTGTTGTCAAAGACCTCAACAGGTGAAAACTCTTCAATTCGGGGAGTATCCTCAAACTTGGCAGGTACTGTGTCACTATTGTCTAATGTCCAATGTTATGAGTGGATAGTAGACTCAGGAGCTTCACATCATATTACCTTTTGCAAAAATGTTTTGGAAAATATCCAGAGCATAAACAGACAGAGTAATGATGGAGTACAAACTCCAACATGATCTAGATCAGAAATTACACACACAGGGGATGCAATAGTAATGGATACACAGAGAATTACAAATGTTCTACATGTCCCTGATTTTAAGTTCAACTTGCTTTCAGTATCAAAATTGACAAAAGAACTATGTTGTTCAGCTTGCTTTTATCCTCACTTTGTCATCTTTCAAGGCCTTTACAATGGCAAGGTTCTGGGGATCGGTAGAGAGGACAATAGATTGTACATACTCACAAGGGAAAAGGATATAGCAGTAACATCTGTTCAAAGGGAAGAAATAAACACTACACTATGGCACAACAGGCTAGGACATACTTCAACAACAGCTATACAACACCTACCAGATTTGCAGGATAAAGTCAAGATAGATGTACAAAGAGATTGTCATATCTGTCCATTAGCAAAACAAAGTAGACTAAAGTTTTCTATCAGTATCAGTAAGACTGATAGTATCTTTCAGCTTGTGCACATTGATGTATGGGGTCCATATAAGACAACAACTTATGACAGGAAGTACTATTTTGTTACTTTGGTTGATGACTTTAGTAGATATACATGGGCTTGTTTGTTACATTCAAAATGTGAAGTGATAGTTGTATTGAGAGACTTCTTCTCATTAATAAAGAATCAGTTTGGTATTAGTGTGAAGACATTGAGATCTGACAATGGAACAGAATTCTTTAATAGCAAATGTAATGAGTTATTATCTTCACTGAGAATTATACATCAAAGTAGTTGTCCTTATACACCCCAACAAAATGGGGTGGTTGAGAGGAAGCATAGGCATATTTTGGAAGTAGCCAGGGCTCTAAAATTCCAAAGTGGTTTGCCTTCAAGATTTTGGGGTGATTGTGTAAAAACTGCAGTCTATCTGATTAATAAGTTGCCTACTGAAGTGTTAAAGGGAAAGTCACCTTATGAAATGTTGTTTGGTAGGACACCTAAAATAGACCATTTGAGGGTATTTGGGTAC
This sequence comes from Nicotiana tabacum, assembly GCF_000715075.1. Taxonomy (NCBI): domain Eukaryota; kingdom Viridiplantae; phylum Streptophyta; class Magnoliopsida; order Solanales; family Solanaceae; genus Nicotiana; species Nicotiana tabacum. The sequence continues at coordinate 125,931,432 of NC_134102.1, read as the reverse complement.
CTATGTTATGCTTGTATACTACCTAGGAAAGACAAGTTTTCACCAAGGGTAAGGAGGACTGTTTTGATTGGGTATTCAGAAACTCAAAAGGGGTACAAATTATATGACTTGGACACCAGGGATTTCCTAGTTAGCAGGGATGTGAGCTTCAAGGAAGACATATTTTCTTTTAAGCATCTCACAGAAGACAATGAGGATATATTTACTCAATTTACTGGTGCACCAATACACTCAGAAGGAAGATCAACACATGAAGGTGAGCATTTTTCTATTACAGGAGATGGAAATGCTGCTGCAGCAGATGGAGATGATACTGCAAGTACTGGAGATATTATTTCAGAAGATAAAGCACATTCAGCTGAAGAAGAGCTACCAATACCAACAGCAGGAGATCAGACATCAGTTGAACCAGATGGAAATCCGACACAAGAAATAGCACATGATCCATCCGATGCCTCAGCACCTATAACATCTTCAATAGGGGAGCCTATGCAACCAGTCTATGGCATTACTGAACTGAGGAGATCTGGTAGAGGAGTGAAACCACCTATTTGGCATAAAGATTTTGTCACTGGGTGGACACCTACTCGGAACAATGCACACTCAATCACCAACTTTGTCAGCTATGCTCACTTGCCAATCCAATATCAGTCTTATCTAGCAGAATTCTCTACCACAATAGAACCTACTTCCTTTAAGGAAGCCTCAAAAGACACTAGGTGGATAGAAGCCATGAAACAAGAAGTCCAGACTCTTGAGGACAATAAGACCTGGGAAATAGTAGATTTGCCCCCAGGAAAACAAGCAATTGGTTCAAAATGGGTCTACAAAGTGAAGTACAAAGCTAATGGTGAAGTTGACAGATTCAAAGCTCGATTAGTGGAAAAAGGTTATACTCAGAGAGAAGGACTGGACTACCATGAAACTTTCTCACCAGTAGCAAAAATGGTGACAGTGAGAATCATCATTAGCATGGCAGCTGCTGAAGGATGGAATATCTTCCAAATGGATGTTAACAATGCTTTTTTACAGGGTGATTTGATTGAAGAGGTTTACATGGATTTACCTCAGGGATTCCATAGGCAGGGGGAGTCCAAAGTGTGCAGATTGCATAAGTCTTTATATGGTTTAAAGCAAGCTTCAAGGCAGTGGAACATCAAATTGACCAATGCTCTAACTGATGCTGGATATTTACAGAGTGCCTATGATCATTCCCTGTTCACTAAGAAGGTGAAGACAAACATAGTCATCATACTTATCTATGTTGATGACATTCTAACTACTGGCAGTAACAACACACTTGTAGATGAAGCAAAGAACACACTTCATAACAACTTCAAAATGAAGGACTTGGGAGAACTTAAATATTTTCTAGGAATAGAGATCATGAGATCCAAGAGAGGAATCCTATTAAACCAAAGAAAATATGCTCTACAACTCATCTCAGACACATGATTAAGTGGTGCAAAACCTGCTAGTTCTCCATTGGAACAAAATCTGAAGTTGACAACAATTGATTATGACAAACACATGAACAAGACAGATGATGAGGAACTGAAGGATATCAATGGATATCAGAGGTTAATATGCAAGTTGATATACTTGACTATAACCAGGCCGGACATCTGCTTTGCAGTACAGTTGCTGAGTCAATTCATGCAACATCCAAAACAGTCTCACCTAGAAGCAGCCATGAGGGTTGTCAGATACATCAAGAAGTCACCAGGCATGGGTATATTTCTGAAAAAGGGAGCACTAACACAAGTAACTACCTATTGTGATTCAGATTGGGCAGCATGCCCAAACACAAGAAGGTCAGTGACTGGTTATGTGATCAAGTTGGGTGACTCATTGGTTTCATGGAAGTCTAAAAAATAACAGACAGTGAGCAGAAGTTCTGCAGAAGCAGAATACAAGAGTATGGCAGCAGTCACTGCAGAAATTGTTTGGCTAGTGGGACTGCTAAAGGATCTCAATGTAAAAGTACAAGAACCTGTGGGAGTATACCCGGATAGTAAAGCAGCAATGCAGATAGCAGCTAACCCAATCTATCATGAAAGGACCAAGTACATAGAAATAGATTGCCATTTTGTGAGGGAGAAGATTAAAGAAGGACTGATAGCACCTGATTACATGCCCACCAAGGAGCAAATTGCAGATATTATGACCAAAGGATTAGGTGTAAGCCAACACCATCTTTTATTGTCCAAGCTGGGAGTGTTAGATGCATTTCACCCTCCAGCTTGAGGGGGAGTATCAAAACTATAGGGGTCAATGTGTAATTAGAGAAAGTTAGAGTCTGTTAGTAGTCTTTTGTATTAATTAGTAGACAAAAATGTAATCTTCCTCATTGTTTTGATATTCAGCCAAAAACGAAATCAGAGATGAAGATATCCTCTCTCTCTTTCTCTTTCTAGAAAATTCCTTCGATCTCATTTCTTTATTCATTGCATGTTGTTAATTCATAGTTGTAAGATCACAATTCAAGTTCTAACATGGTATCAGAGCATCGATTGCTGGATTGAAGTAGTTTTGCGTATTGATTTTATCCAATTTTGTTTGGTTTATTCGACTCGATAACTTCGATATATTTGATTTAGATAGAAAATGTAACTTTATTTTTTGTTTTAGGAGATAAAGAATCTTGGATCATACATTAAATCAAAGTAAGTGCCTTCTAAAAAAACCTCAATTTTCTAAAAGATGAGTTGAAATCAGGTGCAACAAGAAAAGTCTATATGTCCGAACTCATAAGTGGAAAGGTTTGAAAACTGAAAATACCCATATAAGAGGAATTCTTGGAATCTCATTATCCGAGAGCTTTTGTGTCAACATGAAACAAATGATAGTTGTCATTTAAAGTGTTATTTGTCAAACTCCTACTCAAAAAATTAGAAAAATCGATTTCAAATATAAGAAATCGATTAATACTGTTGTATGCGGGTAAAACCGAGCTCTATGCTTGATCGAGGCATCTGGAATAATAGGTCAAAACTCGGCACCTACATAAGAGATCGAAGTTACATATGTAACTGAGCTCGATATCAAGGGTTGAAGTTCGAACAAGACCATCAGATTTGCCCTCGGGCTTATCAGGGGCACGACCGACCCTGATTCTAACAGCCTCGAAGAAAAGCTTTACCCACTCACACGACAAGTATCTGTGACTCTCGCCATTTACCAATCATTATGGCGGAAGTTATGGGATTAAGTCAAAAAGAGAACCAACGGTCTACTTAATTTCTTATAAAATAATGTCTTAAAGGTTTCATCTCCCTATATATATAAAGGGAAAGGGGAATGGAGTAAGTCTTGAGATATTGTAACATACTTAAGAGAACAAGATACCATTTTTTCCAGCTAGTTCATATTGTTCTGACTTCAATAATATCACATCTAAATTCGACGAAAATTAACCTTGCGAGTCTTAAATTGTTAAATATGCATGGTTTGTATTTATTTTTCTACTTATTCTTCCATATTAAATATGATTTCTCACTTTGTATCAAGTTGAATCATGTATCCTTAAAACTACGTATAAATTCAATTGTTATCCGATTTTTGGGGTAAACAGTTTGGCGCCTACAGATGGCTTAGGATAATAGTGGTTATTTGAGACAAATCTTCATACTTGCTCTTTGAAGTATCTTTGATTTCAGGCAAAAAATGACAAACTCTGAAATAACACCTCTACATATCTACAACGAGGTCGGTCATTAAGGTGAGAATAACAACATGGGTCCCGTTAATGCGGGGCCACTCGTTGATGTCGTTGGAATTCAGACTGCGGATCCAATTGATGTAAATTCACACGTGGCCATCGACGCAAACTTGCTTACCGACCCTGAAAATAGCGTCCGTGGTGGAGCCCGATCTGCAGTTCAAAATACACAAAACATTGAAGAAGACGGGATTAACCAACGCATGATATTCTAAATGTTGAAAGCTCAACAGGTGGCGATAGCTCATCTACAGAGCCAAACCCAGGCACCGAGTAGGGTTGAACCCGATCTGCCCCAAGAAGTCACCCGCAGAACGGAACCGGTCGTGGTAATATCGAATGAACAAAAATCGGGGACTAACCCCGAAATTATAAAAATATTCGAGGAGCTGACAAAGCGGATAGATTCAGGGGAAAAGAGGATCGAAGCAAACGATAAAAGGGTTGAAACCTATAATTCCAGGGTAGATCAAATCCTAGGAGCACCCCCGATATTGAAGGGATTGGATTCCAAGAAGTTCGTGCAAAAACTTTTTTCCCCAAGCGCGGCCCCAAAGCCGATCCCCAAGAAATTTTGTATGTCCGAAATACTTAAGTACAACGGAACGACCGATCCAAATGAGCATGTAACCTCTTACACATGTGCCATCAAAGGGAACGACTTAGAAGACGATGAAATCGAATCTGTTTTGCTGAAAACATTTGGGGAGACCCTGTCGAAGGGAGCCATGATATGGTATCACAACTTACCTCCTAATTCTATTGACTCATTTGCTATGCTTGAAGACTCTTTCGTAAAAGCACATGCCGGTGCCATAAAGGTCAAAACCAGGAAATCGGACCTTTTCAAAGTCAAAAAGAAGGAGAACGAGATGCTCAGGGAGTTCGTGTCCCGTTTTTAAATGGAACGAATAGATCTGCCGCCGGTCGCTGATGATTGGGTTGTTCAGTCTTTCACTCAGGGACTCAATATTCGAAGCTCGGTGGCTTCGCAACAATTAAAGCAAAGCCTGATAGAATACCCTATCATTACCTGGACCGATGTACACAATCGGTATCAATCAAAAATCAGAGTCAAAGATGATCAACTCGGGGCACCTTCGAAGTCTATATATACCACCAGGACTCTCGATAGATCCATGAGGGACATCGATCGCGAACCAGGATCAGCAGGGATCGATATCAGCCCTATAATGGAGATTGAAGGAGTAGTGGGTTGGGGCGGAACCCCGTAAGAAATGACAGGAGACGTGATCGAGGTCGAAGCAACCGGGGGCTCATGACCAAAAATGGCTTCGACACGTCCCTCGGGCCTAAAGAAGCACTGAGGCTATCAGAATACAACTTTAATATTGATATTGCCGCCATCGTATCTGCTACCGGGCGCATCAGTGATACCAAATGGCCTCGACCTCTACGATCCGATCTAGCTCAAAGGGACCCTAACCAGATGTGCAAATATCATGGCACTCATGGTCATAGAACGGAAGATTGTTGACAGGTGAGAGAAGAAGTAGCCCGTTTATTCAACAACGGGAACCTTCGAGAATTCTTGAGTGACCGAGCCAAGAACCACTTTAGAAACAGGGATTCTAACAAACAGACAGGACAAGAAGATACCGAACCTCAAAACATCATAAATATGATCATCGGTGGAGTCGACATCCCACAAAGGCCAATGTTGAAATGCACTAGAATCTCCGTCACCAGGGAGAAATGAACTCGAGACTAAATACCTGAAGGAGCCTTATCCTTCAGTGACGAGGACGCAAAAGGGATCATACAACCTCACAATGATGCACTAGTAATATCTGTACTCGTAAATAAAACTAGAATCAAACGTGTGTTAATTGATCCAGGTAGCTCGGCCAACATTATTCGATCGAAGGTCGTAGAACAGCTTGTTCTACAAGACGGGATCGTGCCAACAGTCTGAATCCTAAACGGGTTCAACATGGCATGTGAAACCACGAAAGGAGAGATAACATTACCAGTCAACACCGCCGAAATCATATGAGAGGCCAAGTTTTATGTAATCGAGGGGGACATGAGGTACAATGCCCTTCTCAGAAGGCCATGGATCCACCACATAAGGGAAGTACTCTAAACTCTTCACCAAGTGTTAAAATTCCCTATCCCGGGGGGGGGGGGGGGTCAAGACAATTTGTGGGGAACAACCGGCCGCAAAAGAAATGTTTGCCATCGAAGAAGTGGTTCCGATATCAACACTCACAACACCGAAGGAACCAAATTCTGATGCCGAGGCCAAATAGAAATTATCGATTTCGATAACCATCCAATCAGATAAGCAAAAGACCTACAAAGATGATTACGGGGTTCCCCGATCTTTTATAATCTCCGATGACTCCGACGCGACCAAATTGACGGTCGAAGAGCTGGAACAGGTTGTATTAATCGAGCATTTACCAGAACGAAAGGTACACCTGGGCACGGGACTAACTCCTGAGCTAAGAAAAAAACTTATTCAATTTCTTATAGTCAACATAGATTGTTTTGCTTGGTCCCATCTTGATATAACAGGGATCCCGCCAGAAGTAACCGCTTACAAACTAAGCATGGACCCAAAAATTAATCCGGTCAAGCAGAAGAGGAGGCCCCAGTCCGAGGTCAAATATGCTTTCATCAAGGACGAGATATCTAAACTCCTAAAAATAGGGCCCATTTGAGAGATTAAATACCATGATTGGTTATGAAACGTAGTGGTAGTCCCTAAAAAGGGAATAAACTAAGAATGTGTAAAGATTACAAAGATTTGAATAAAGCATGCCCCTAAGACTCTTTTCTTTTGCCCAAAATCGATCGTATGATCGATGCCACGGTCGGCCACGAGATACTCAGTTTGCTCGATGGCTATTCTGGGTACAACCAAATACGGATGGATCCGGATGATCAGGAAAAAACCTCCTTCATCACTAAAAAATGGCACATACTGTTATAATGTAATGCCGTTTGGATTATAAAATGTCGGTGCCACATACCAACGCCTAGTAAATCAGATTTTCGAAGAACAAATAGGAAAATCAATGGAAGTTTAAATTGATGATATGTTGGTTAAATCCCTGCAAGCAGAGGACCATTTAAAGCATTTGCAGGAAACCTTCAGTATATTGAAGAAGTACAACATGAAGCTGAATCCGGAAAAATGCGCGTTCAGAGTCGGATCAGGTAAATTTCTCAGATTTATGGTATCAAACTGAGGAATCGAGATCAACCCCGACAAGATCAAAGCTATTGAAGATATCACGGTAGTGGACAACGTGAAGACCGTGCAAAGGCTAACCGGGCGCATTGCCGCCCTGTGGTGATTCATCTCGAGGACCTCCTATGAGGGTCATCAATTTTTCTCGTTGCTGAAGAAGAAAAATAACTTCTCATGGACCCCAGAATGTCAACGAGCTCTGGAGGAGCTCAAAACATACTTATCGAGCCCACCGCTACTTCACACACCAAAGATAGACGAACAATTATACTTGTATTTGGAAGTATCAGAGATAGCGATAAGTGGAGTCCTAGTACGGGAAGAACAAGGTATGCAATTTCCTATTTATTATGTTAGCCGGACCTTGGGTGAGGCCAAAACTAGATACCCCCACCAGGAAAAATTGGCACTCGCTTTGCTAAGTTCCTCGAGGAAACTAAACCCATACTTCCAATGTCACCCCATTTGTGTCGTAACTACTTACCCATTAAGGAACGTTATGTATAAACGGAACTCTCGGGCTAATTGGCCAAATGGAACGTGGAAGTAAGTAAGTACGATATTGAATATCGACCTCGGACAGACATTAATTCCCAAATATTGGAAGACTTTGTGGCCGACTTTACACCGGCCCTGATACCTGAGGTCGAAAGAGAGTTATTCGTTAACTCAGGAACTTCTTCGGGAATCTGGACCCTCTTTATAGACGGGGCCTCAAACTCCAAAGGGTCCGGACTTGGTATCGTGCTAAAGCCATCAACATGTAATATAATTAGACAATCTATTAAGACTGTGAAATTGACTAACAACGAGGCCGAATATGAGGCCATGATTGCAAGCCTTGAATTAGCCAAAAGCTTGGGAGCAGAGGTGATCGAAGACAAGTGCAACTCCCTTCTTGTGGTAAACCAAGTTAACGGAACATTTGAGGTCAGAGAAGAGCGAATGCAGAGATACTTAGACAAGTTGCAGGTGACATTACATCGGTTTAAAGAATGAACTTTGCAACACGTACCTCGGGATCAAAACAACAAGGCCGATGCCCTCGTTAGCTTAGGATCGTCAGTTGAAGATAACGAGTTTCATTCAGGAGAAGTCGTGTAGCTTATGAGGTCGGTGTTGGAATAAGACCACACCGAGATCAACTCGACGAGCCTAACTTCGGGCTGGAGGAACAAGTACGTGGAGTAACTCCGGACCGAAAATTTGCAATCAGACCCAAAAGAATCGAGAGCCCTGCGTACAAAAGCAGCCCAATTTAGCCTGGCAAAAGATGGAACCTTGTTTAGAAGAACATTCTATGGTCCACTTGCAAAATGTCTAGGGCCGGGGGATACTGAGTACGTTCTGAGGGAAATCCACGAGGGTACTTGTGGAAATCATTCGGGCGTCGAATCACTGGTTTGAAAAATAATCAGATCCGGTTACTAATAGATCGACATGGAAAAAGATGCAAAGGAGTTCATTCGAAAATGTGATGAATGCCAAAGGCACGTCCGATGATCCATCGACCTAGGGAGCCGCTGCATTTGGTTTTGTCACCATGGCCTTTCATGAAATGGGGGATTGACATCGTCAGCCCCCTCCCTCGGTCACCTGGTAAGGCTTAGTTTATTTTATTTATTACTGATTATTTTTCTAAATGGGTGGAAGAACATGCGTATGAAAAGTTTAGAGAAAAAGAAGTTATCAATTTCATCTGGGACCACATCGTATGTCGATTCGGAATACCTGCCGAGATTGTGTGCGCCAACGGGAAACAATATATTGGCAGCAAAATAAGTAAGTTTCTCGAAGACCATAAGATCAAAAGAATCTTATCCACTCCTTACCACCCTAGTGGGAATGGACAAGCAGAATCCACCAATAAAACCATAATCCAAAACCTCAGAAAGAGGTTGATTGATGCCAAAGGAAAATGGAAGGAGATGCTACCTAAAGTCTTGTGGGCGTATCGTACAACCTCGAAGTCCAGTACCGGGGCCACACCATTTTCTTTGGTTTATGGCACCGAAGCTGTAATACCGATCGAGGTCGGAGAATCGAGCCTCAGATTCTGACATGCAACAAAGGAATCAAACGATGAGGTTATGAGTACAAGCCTGGAACTATTAGATGAAAGGTGCGAAGCCGCCCTTGTCCGATTGGACGCCCAAAAATAGCAAATCGAGAGATATTGTAATCGAAGGGCCAACCTTCAGTACTTCAATACCGGGGACTTAGTAACAAGAAAAGTTACACTGAACACCCAAAATGCGAACAAAGGGAAATTGGGGTCAAACTGGGAAGGACCGTACCAAATTATCGAGATCACCGGAAAAGGATCCTATAAGCTCGGAACAATGAACGGTGAGCATTTACCGAACATCCGGAATATATCACACTTAAAACGGTATTATTGTTAAGGTACGACCCCAATTATTTCTTCTATATTTCTTTTTACATTTCAAACTGACACTTGCAGGTAACCTACAAAGGATGATACGAGATCCTAGGTTTGAAAGCACGCATTGCACTCTTTTTCCCTTGAACCGATTTTGTCCCAAATGGGTTTTCCGGCAACGTTTTTAACGAGGCAGTAAGTAAATTGTGATAACTTAGAATCGAAGGCCGGCTACGAACCGGTGGCAACGGTTACAGCATCATTCGAGGCCACCCTTCAGTTAGCCCCGAACACTGAGGGCAACACCCTCGGTTACTGACTCTAACAAGGAAAGAAACTTTGTGACTCGATCAATAGGATTTATTGTAAGGGTCAAACGGTGAAAAGAACCGTGCCCACACGGACCGCTCGAGCCCTGGCACAAAACATGTATATGTACAACTTTTGCGCACAAGAATATAAGAGAATATTCTTCCTTGCACATAAACATCTTGTCCTTTGAAATATTTCTTACATCTTTTCAGAAGCCAAAGATATCGAGCCCAAGGTCCACCTTAATCCGAGTTTGAACATTCACTTCACTCGGGGACTGTAGGCATTGCCTAACTATAAAGGCTATGGCCGTTTTGAGTTAATAAAATTCGAGGGCATGAAGCTTATTTGGCATTGCCCGAATTAAAAGGTTAAGGTCGTTCCGAGTTAATAAACTCGAGGGCATGAAGCTTATTTGGCATTGATCGAATTAAAAGGCTAAGGTTGTTCCGAGTTAATAAAACTCGAGGGCATGAAGCTTATTTAGCATTTCCCAGATTAAAAAGCTAAGGTCGTTCCGAGTTAATAAAACCCGAGGGCATGAAGCTTATTTGGCATTGCCAGAATTAAAAGGCTAAGGCCGTTCCAAGTTAATAAAACTCGAGGGCATGAAACGTATTTGGTATTACCCGAATTAAAAGGCTAAGGCCGTTCCGAGTTAATAAACTCGAAGGCATGAAGCTTATTTGGCATTGCCCGAATTAAAAGGCTAAGGTCGTTCCGAGTTAATAAACTCGAGGGCATGAAGCTTATTTGGCATTGTTCGGATTAAAAGGCTAAGGCCATTCCGAGTTAATAAAACTCGAGGGCATGAAGCTTATTTGGCATTGTCCGAATTAAAAGGTTAAGGTTGTTCTGAGTTAATAAAACTTGAGGGCATGAAGCTTATTTGGCATTGCCCAAATTAAAAGGCTAAGGCCAATCTGACTTAATAAGACTCGAGGGCATAAAGCTTATTTGGCCTAATCCTCATCAAGGTCTACGTCGTCATCTACTGCCTCTTCTTCACCATCGAACTTACTCAAATCTTCAGACGCCTTAGAATCCTCCTCGGGAAAAGCTAGCATGCGAGAATTGGTTTCGCATATCTTGGCATTCTCGATTTCGGTCAATATGTAGAAATTTTGAGCATGGACTCCCTCGAGGGTCTCCCTTTGGGATTCCCACCTTACATGCTTCACCATGTTTTTTGCCTGCTCCTAGTAGCCTCGACATCAATTTTGAGTTGGGCCACTTTTTTATCAGCTTCGTTCCGGGACATAATAACTTCTGACTTGGCAACCTCGAGCTCCTTGGCCAGATTCTCTTGACCAGAAACAGCTGAGCTCAGCTGAGATTGGAGTCCCTCGATCATTTTGACCTGCGCCACGTTCTTCTCCTTTGTAGCCTGAGGCTGAACCTCAGCAGAAGCCAACTGTGCCCGGGAAGTATCTTTCTCCGAGGCTAAGCGATCCATATTTTTCTTCCATTCCTCGGTCTTGACTTTGACCGCATCCACCTCACCTCGGAGTTGCTCGATCACGTCAAGTTTATTCTGAACCTGCAAGTTCGGATTGTTAGCTAACGAATCTGACTCATCATCACTAACTCCAAAAACTCTCCTTACTTGCTCAACAAGTTCGGTATGTTCCTTACGAGCCGCTTCCAGCTCAACTTGGGATTTTTCATTAAGGAGCTTATAAGCATCCCTTATTTCGGCAAGCTCCCGGGCCTTGAAACATTTTGACTCCTCCCAGTATCGAAGAAAAGCCTCGTGATGAAGCACCGAGGCCTACAAAGACAAAGGAAAAATGTTATGATTATTCATGATTAAAGTTAAGTACATATTAAAGGGACATTCGAAATTACCCGATTCAGCGTCTGTTGAGCTTCGTTGAACAGGCAGGGCGCCTCTAACTCGTTCATTTTTGTTTGATCCTCTTCGGTCACCAAGCACCGAAGGTAACTGGCAATCCCCACCGAGGCAGAAAGAACTCGGGCGTCCTCTGGGACAAACATGCAAATTGCCCGCCTCCGAGTAGGATCAACACTCAGAGATAGGAACTAGTTCACTAATCGAGGGCTTGAAGAAGGTCCACTGACTTCCGGGGATGGTGTATTTTTTGGTACCGGTAAGTCGCCCAACCCGGTTACATCCTCTGAGGTGGTAGAATCTAGGCCATCAAAGAAATGGTGAAGAAAATCTACTGCTCCTTGGGCCCCCATGCCGAGGTTACTTTTTAGTGTATGGGCCTCGTTTATCATTGAATCAGTAAACGAAGGCGACCCAGAGAGGTCGATCACCCCAAGCGCCTCCTTAGGCATATTACCTTCTAACTGAGAAGTACTGGCCAAATTTCCTTCGTCAGCTTCCCCAACTCGGAGCGAAATGGTCTCGACCCTCCCTGGTTCGTAGGCTTTGACCGCTACTTCTTCTACGGCCTCCTTGACTTGAGGCAATTCAGAACCACTTCTCACACGGGCTACCAAATTGGAATCTTCTTCTTCTTCTTCTTCTTCTTCGGACTCATCCCTCAACCGATTGAGTGAGTCCGATGAGAGCTCTCGGGCACTAGCATCTTTGGTTTTACGCACCAGTCGTTTCTCGATTTGTTTCTTTTCTAGGTCCGAGGGACTCAAAGATTTTCTTTTCTTCTTCTCTTTGTCCTGTTTCGAAGCAGGGGGATCGAAGTATATATTATCGTCAGCTGATGGAGGCCTCATTTCGACGTCCTTTGGTAAACCTGCAAAATGAAAATATAACGGATCAGAAACCGATGATGAGAACATAAGATCAGATATATTATTAAGGAAAAACTCTTACCATGATTACGGGCCTCCCATCGTCCCTTCGAGAGCACACGCCATAAGCGCTCGGAGTAAGGTCTCTGTGTCGCGATGCCCTCGACCCACTCTTTAAGTTCAGGAATGGGATTCGGCATTTGGGCGACAGCTGCATCACATAATATCGATGAGAAACCAACGGAATGAAAAGCAATAAAGAAATATCGAAGGCAAAGCTAAACTTACGTTTCATGCTCTATTTATCAGGAAATGGCATGTCCGCAGACGGAATTAAGTCTGAGGTCCTCACTCTAACAAATCGACCAAACCATCCCCGGTCTCGATCCTCATCGATACTCAAGAATAAGGTCTTGGTGGCTCGGCGTGCAAGCTTAATTAACCCTCCTCGGTAAAGTCGAGGGTTGTACAGGCGCATGAGATGGTCGATGGTGAATGGACATCCCTCGAATTTGCTCACGAAGAACTAAAGCAGAATAACGATCCTCCAAAATGAAGGATGTATCTGCCCGAGCGTCACATCATACCTTTTGCAAAAGGTTATGATAACCGGGTCTAGAGGACCCAACATGAAAGGGTAAGTGTAAACACTTAAGAAACCCTCCACGTAGGTGGTGATTGATTCTTCAGGGGTAGGAACCAGTTGCAGTCCTCTTTAACTTTATCGAGGATGTTGTCCGAAATCGTACACATGTACCTCGAGACCGATTCACATCGACCCGGTACCATGGGCGTATTCTCAACCTTGAAATCGGCCACAGTAGGGCACCCAGTAGGAATATATGATCTAGAAGAGGTTCCTCAGTAGCAGCATTAGAAGCATTTTGAAAAGGTTTTGAAGAAGAAGGTGTTTCTTTTTGGGGAACACACTTTGAAGTTTTTGCCATTTTTATGAAGGAAAGAGATAGTTGATAAGGGGAAGATTTGAGGTTGGCAATGAGAAAACCAGAAGATGAAGTTCTTAGAATGCAAGAAGTATTTGAGCATAGAAGTTCTAACAAACGGATTAAAGGGTATTTATAGGTTCCTCAAGCAGCGGTTCATCTCCTAAGGTAGGCGACCATCAACTGACATACATTCAATGCCTCAAAGGCTGGACTGACGGGACATTTCCACTATTCCTATCACCTACGTCATGTACCCTTCGTCATGATTTATCGATGTAAGGACCGAGGGTTTATATTGTTTTTAATCGCTTACTCTCCAAACAATGAGGGGACTATTTATATACGGATAAAACCGAGCTCTATGCTTGATCGAGGCATCTGGAACAATAGGTCAAGGCTCGGCACCTACATAAGAGATCGAAGTTATAGATGTAACTGAGCTCGATATCAAGGGTCGAAGTTCGAACAAGACCATCAGAATTGCCCTCGAACTTATCAGGGGAACGATCGACCCCACTTCTAACGGCCTCGAAGAAAAGCTTTACCCACTCACATGACAAGTATCTATGATTCTCGCCATTTACCAATCATTATGACGGAAATTATGGGATTAAGTCAAAAAGGGAACCAACGGTCTACTTAATTTCTTATAAAATAATATCTTAAAGGTTTCATCTCCCCATATATATAAAGGGAAAGGAGTAATTCATATGGGGGACATCGTAGCATACTTAAGAGAAAAAGATACCATTTTTTCTAGCTTAGTTCATATTGTTCTGGCTTCAATAATATCGCATCTAAATTCGAAGGGAATTAACCTTGCGAGGCTTAAATTGTTCAATCTGCATGGTTTGTATTTATTTTTCTACTTATTCTTCCATATTAAATCTGATTTCTCACTTTATATCAAATTGAATCACGTATCCTTAAAACCGCGTATAAATTCAATTGTTATCCGATTTTTGGGGTAAATAACTATAAAAATATAATTGTGATTTTTTTTGAAATGCACATAGCTCTAGGCTTTACTAACACTATTGTGGGCCCCAATGCTGCAGTGTAGTGCTTAACAAATGAAATATAAAATGGCAGGCACATTGATATAAACGGTTGCCGTTAGTCTTTTTTGTATTTTCTTATAATTTTAAGTCAAAATTGCCTGACCTTTTATATTGTTTACAACAAAATAAATCTAAGCCGTAAAATAAGTGGGTGGACACATGGCATAAATCGGTCTATATATTGAACAATACTGGACCAATTTTCACTGGAGGGGATCTCATCCCGTGCTAGACGTTACATAAGAAAAAGCACAGGTTGAATGTTAAACTACCATAATTATGGTAAGAATCATGGCCGTCAACATCGAATTTGGCCGGATATTTATGCAACAATTCCTAATAACATGGCCGCTAAAATGCTAGCCCAATCCTGCCTTAAAAGGATTCGCGGGCTTGCTAATGAGACTGGGTGGGTTTGAGAGTCTAATTTAGTTTATGCTGGGCTAAAAAGTTTGATCCAATCCCACGTGGGCTTAATCGACCAAACAAGTTTTTGACAGCCCTAGCGAGAATCGAAATGAGAGATCCTTGCATTTTTTGGAAGTTCAGAGTTTGGGTTTATACTTGTACTCATTCGTTTTATGTTTCGCAAGGTTCGAATTAGAGGAAGAATTCTTTTTAAGTAGGATAGGATGATACAGCTCAAGATAGCCAACATGAGCTTTACTTTACAAAACTCATCGTGTTGGCCCAAGTGACATTTGTTTTGATGGTTGACAAAGGAACTCAAAGCACAAACCATATCCATACACAGCCACGGGCAGATTCGAGCATAAGGGATGCACGTGAAGGAGATAAGCTCAGGTTGTTATATATGATATCTCTTGATCGAAAAGGATGCGTAAGTGATAAGGAGAAGGACTCCTCACTCGAAGAGAACTTTATCCAAGATAAGGGAGGAGTTAGAAGTTGAAGATAACTAGAACTCTTCCACCATGGAAGAGTATAGCATTAGAACTCTAGTTATCTCTTATTCTCTAACTCTATATAACGTAGGATGTTCTCATTCTACAGGTATGCACAAATGCTGAAGTTAAACGTGTGTGTGAGAGCAAAATAGCAAGGCATTTCGTAAGCAATTCTTATGTAATTCAAGTATGCGAACCTGAAGCTACATCTAGAAACAGTTCCAAGCGTCTGTCTTTTACTCTAGTTCAATTGTAGTAGGTGTTTTCAAGTTGTACATTTTAGCTTTATCTAGAAGCAATTGTATTAGGTACTTTGAGTATTTAAGTTAGAGTTAACTTGAAGTTGTCGCAATAGTTAGAGGCTAGTTTCCACAACGGTATTAGAGTTAATCCTTAGGTTTACAAAGAGTTTTGTAAATGCTATTTTGGCTTAGTGATTTAGTGAAGTGTTGGGGAAAATCCTACTGAGTAGTAGGTCGTGGTTTTTTCACCTTTTGATTTGGGTGTTTTTCACGTAAAAATGCTTGTGTTCTTTACTTTCCGCACTTACTATTTTCGCAATAGTAGTATAAGGAACACATAGAAGAACTAGGTTCTTCTATAATTAGTGCACGCGAAAATTGGACACCACACAAATTACCCCCTATTGTGTGGCATTGAAGTATAAAGCATTAATTGGTATCAGAGTGGGTTCTCCTTGAAGAGGCTTACACCTTAGGAGAAGATAAATATGAGTGCAACACCTGGAAACTGGGAAGGGCAATCCACTGCTAGGCCACTACTCTTTAATGGCCAGTACTATTCTTGGTGGAAAAACAGGATGAGAGATCACATCATATAAGAGGACTATGAGTTATGATACATTGTCACCGATGGTCCACTAGCTACCTTGAAGAAAAATGCTGAAGGAGTAGATGTTCCAAATATAAGAGCGGATTGCACTGCCGAGTACTTGAAGAAATGGAAAAAGAATGCTAAAGCTAAGAAATGGCTTGTTTGTAGACTTGATCCAGATGAGTACACCAGAATCCAAAGTTGTACCGATGTTAAGCAAATTTGGGATACTCTGCAAGTGGCTCATGAAGGAACAACTCAGGTGAAGAGATCCAGAGGAACTCTACTATATTCTAAATATGAGAACTTTACTATGAAGGAAGGAGAAACCATCCAAGAGATGTACACAAGGTTTACTACTTTTATAAATGAACTAAAGTCTCTTGGAAGGATTATTCCTGAAGAAGATAGAGTCGAGAAGATACTGACAAGGGTTTTGCATATCACTTGGGAAAGCAAAATCATTGCCATTCAGGAATCAAAGAATATTGTCACTCTCCCATTGGATGAATTTATTGAAAATATTACTGCCAATGAACTTAGGAGACAAACCATGAAAATGGATGTTCCTAAGAAGGTTAGGAGCTTGGCACTTAGAATCACTGAAGGTTTTGATCTAGAAGATGATGAAATGGCTATGATCACCAAGGACTTCAAGAAGTACATGAGGAGAGGAAAGGGTTCTTCAAGAAGTGGAAGCTATAGCAAGTCAAAAGCTCTCGAGAACAAACCAATGATGGCTGCTACAAGTGTGAAAAAACTAATCACCACATCAAGAATTGTCCTTTATGGGAAATTGAATGGAAGAATGAAAGAGCTGAATGAAGGAACAGGAAGAAGGAACAAGTTCAACCCAAGAAAAGCAACAACAAAGGATCAACCAAGGCTATGGTTGCTGCTTGGGGATAAAGCTCAGATGAAAGCTTAGATGATGATGATGAGGATGAACAAGCACTTATGGCCATCGGAGAATCTGATGAAGAAACTGAGGTAAGTGTAATTCATCTCAAACACAAGATTAAATTATTTTCTAAAGAAAGGTTGTCTGAGTTACTTCTAGAACTAATTGATGAATCTGAGGATGTCAACAATGAAAATGAGCAGTTGTCTAAAGAATGTGTGATATTGAAGGCTAAGTGCAAAAATCTTGAACTTAGGGTTAGTGAAACTATAAGTGAAAACACTGTGTTGAAGAACCAAGTTCATGCACTTGACTCAACTATCCTAGAGCTTAGATCTGAAAATCTAAAACTGAAGTTAGGAACAGGTAAAAAGATAGCTGATCACACACAACTCACTTTAGAAGAAAGCGTAGGAAAAATGAAAAATGAGTTATATAAAAGGGATGAGCAGGTATGAATCCTAAAGGAGGATCTAAGCAAGGTAAAGCATGAGCTAGACAGAACTTGTAAATAGAACAGGTCCTTCGATGCACTTTCATGGCTACAAGAACACCATAGTAGAAACAGAAGAGGTTTTGGCTTTGGGAACCTGGCACCTAAGTGGGATCCCAAAAGCAAGTACCTCACACTTTCTGAGAACAAGATTTTCACATACTGTGGTAAAACAGGTCACTATAAAAGTGAATGCACTACAAAAGAAAAGGCAAGTCAAAAGAACAAAGAATTTGTTCAAGGAAAGAATAGGCTACCAAGTTGGGCTAAAAAGAATTTGATTCATCCTTTTGCCTATAGAAAGGGACCCAAACTAGTTTGGGTTTCTAAGACTAACCCCTGATTTCCTTTTGCAGGTCCAAGTGAAGGGGAGCAGCCAAATATGGTACATGGATAGTGGCTGCTCAAAGCACATGACAGGAAGCAAGAACCAGTTCCTTTCACTTGAGGACCTTAAAGGAGGTAATGTCTTCTTTGAAAATGAAAAGAAAGGTGAGACCATTGGGGTTGGAAAGGTAGGAAAGACTGATTCTCACTCTATTGAGAATGTCTACTTGATAGATGGACTGAAGTACAGTCTAATAAGTGTATCACAATTGTGTGATAGAGGTAACATGGTAGCATTCACCTCTACCAAATGCTTTGTGATTAATCTTAACACTGACAAGATTGTTTTGCAGGAAAAAGAGTGAATAACATATATGTTGTAGATCTGTCCACACTTTCAGAAAATGAACTCACTTGCTTACGTGTGTTGGATAATGATCCCCTCCTTTGTCACAATAGACTTGGACATGCCAGTCTAAGTCAACTTGACAAACTAGTCTCCAAGGACTTGGTGATAGGGCTTCCTAACATTATGTTCAAGGAGGATAAAGTTTGTGAGGCTTGTGCAGGGGGAAAGCAGGTAAGATCCTCTTTCAAAAGAAAGAAAGTGGTAAGCACCACCAGGACGATGGAACTGGTCCATATGGATCTTTGTAGACCAATGAGAACATTAAGCAGATGTGGTAAGAGATATGTGATGGTGCTTGTTGATGATTACTCTAGATTTACTTGGACATTATTTTTAACATCTAAAGATGAAGCATTTGATATGTTCACTTCTTTTGTTAGAAAAAGTCAGAAACAACTAGGTAATCAACTTACATCAATTAGGTTCGATCATGGTACTGAATTTGAGAATGCTAAATTTGTTGAATTTTGTGATGAGCATGGCATAAATCATAATTTTTCTGATCCTAGGACTCCACAACAAAATAGAGTAGTTGAAATAAAGAATAGGACATTGGAAGAAATGGCTAGGACTATGCTTCTTTCTAGTAAATTGCCCCATAGTTTCTGGGAAGAAGCTGTGAACACTGCATGCTACATCATAAATAGGTACATGACTAGACCTCTTGCCGAGAAGACTCCCTATGAGTTACTTAAAGGGAGAAAGCCAAATATATCCCATATTAGGGCATTCAGATGCAAGTGCTTTGTGCACAATAATGGTAAATAATCCCTAGGTAAGTTTGATCCCAGAAGTGATGAGGGAGTATTCTTCGGATATTCTTCACATAGTAAAGCTTATAACATCTATAACAAAATGGGTCTTCAGAAACAAACTTGATGAAGATGGAATAGTTATAAAGAACAAGGCAAGATTGGCGGTTCAAGGATATAGTCAAGAGGAGGGCATAGACTATGATGAGACTTTTGCTCCAGTTGCAAGATTAGAGGCAATTAGACTCCTTATAGCCTTTGGTGCTTATATGGAATTCACTCTCCATCATATGGATGTCAAGAGTGCCTTCCTCAATGGCTATCTAAAGGAAGAAGTGTTTGCCAAGCAACCTCCGGGCTTTGAAAGCAAGAAATGTCCTGATCATATGTAAAGCTTGACAAGGCACTTTATGGGCTTAAGAAGGCTCCAAAAGCATGGTATGAAAGATTATCAAACTTTTTGCTTGACAATGGCTACAAGAGAGGTAAAATTGACACTACTTTATTCTTGAAAGAAAAAGGTAAAGATCTATTGGTAGTTCAGATATATGTTGATGATATAATCTTTGGAGCAACTACTGATAAGTTAAGTAAAGAATTTGCTAAACTAATGGGGAGCGAATTTGAAATGAGTATGATGGGTGAGCTTAGTTTCTTTTTAGGCTTACAAATTAAATAAAATTCAAATAGAACTATGATCCATCATCAGAAGTACGTGAAAGAGTTGCTTAAAAGGTTTAAAATGGAAGATTCCAAAGAAATTGACACTCCTATAGAAACAACCACAAAATTGGATGTAGATGAACCTGGTTCATCTGTTGATCAGAAGTTGTATAGGGAAATGATTGGCTCTTTATTGTATCACACTGCTAGTAGACTTGACATTATTTTCAGTGTAGGCTTTTGTGCTAGATTTCAGGCAAGTCCAAGGGAGTCTTACTTGACTGTTGTCAAGAGGATCTTGAGATACCTAAAAGGCACCACTGACCTTTGTCTATGGTATCCAAAAGGTAGTTATTTCAACTTAGTGGGATATGCTGATTATGCAGGTTTTCTTGTGGATATAACGTGCACCTCAGGTATGGCACACTTTCTTGGCTCATATTTTGTATCTTAGGCCACCAAAAAGCAAAATTATGTGGCCTTATCTACTGTTGAAGCTGAGTATGTTGTTGCTGCCTTATGTTGTGCTCAATTGTTGTGGATCAAACAACGATTAATGAACTTTGGAATTGATGTAGGTTGTATCCCCATGTTTTGTGACAACACTAGTGCAATTATTATAACCAAGAACTCAGTTGATCACAAGAGAACTCAACACATAGATGTTAGGCATCATTTTTTGAGGGACAACTATGAGAAGGGTTTGATCACTGTGGAATTTTGTGCTACTGACAAGCAAATAACTGACATCTTCACAAAAGTTCTAAGTAGAGATCACTTTGAAAGGAACAAGTTAGAATTAGGGATGACTAAGATCACCTAAAAGGAACAAGTTCTAACTCAAAAAATTGGTTAGAGAAATTGTGAATTTTTGTATATAATTAGATTATATTTTGACCAGTCTCATACTTTCATCAGTATACTCTTGTACCGTGTGCTAAAATGACTCATTAATCTTTAATGATATTATCTCTATTTTCTTGGAAAATCCAGACTTACACAAGGGATTTCTCAGTGAAGAACCTGGTTCATCAAGATTACTTGGTACGTATTTTCCACTCTGCATATTTTGGAATAATTATATTTGGATTATGATCAAGAGGAGAGTCCCATTTAATCCTAACCTCCTTGAGCTTATCCATTACTAAATGAACCAATTTCATTCAAAAGAGTCCCAAAAATGCAATAAGTGCCTAGATTATAGGGAGAGTCATAAACGTCTCTTCAAACTGACTCCCAGGTTGATTAGACCTCTGAACTTCTGAACTTCTGAAAAAGTAATTGTTACCCAATTAAACTATACCTCTTTAAATTGATTAGGCCTGAGTTGGTTCTTCAATTCTTAATTTCCAAGCCGTAAAAAATTCTCTCTATTTTCTCTCATCTTCCAAACACACAAATACTCATTTTCTCTCATACCCAAACATAGCGATGGAAAACCCTTATGAGAATCCTTCATCACCACCCAAGGAAACAATACACATACCATCCATCACACTTTCAACCACACCCACCTTTAAGAAAGGAAGGTTCAAGATGCTGGCTCGCAAGGTTGTTGCTAGAAAAGAACAAATCAAGAAAATCAATAAGCAGTTGAGGGCAAGTCAAGGAGTTAAACCCCAAAAGTCTGAAGATTCTTTCAAATCTGCAACTGAGGGGGAAGAAACTGTTTCATCTAAAACAGAGTAGGTAACATCTAGTCCAAAAATTACATTTGAAGTAATCTCTGAGGTTGCTGCAAATCTGAAAAATAGATTTATTCTGGTAGGAACTGTGGCTGGGGTAGAGACCACTGAGTCTGGGAAAATTGATGGTAAAAATAAAAAGAGAAAAGAAAAGAAGAATGAGGGTGCTCAAGGCAATGTGAGGGGAATGGGACAAGGAGTGACTGAATTTTCACCCACTCATATTGGTTTGACTGAAGAAACATGAGTGATGGTAGTATAGAGTGAGGAATCTGCTGGAGAAGAAGAAAGTGTGAGAGAAAAAGGGGGAAGTGGGTCTGGCGAAGCTGCTGAGGGGTTGATTAGATTGGGGAAGAAGGTTCAAGAACCTGTTCCATCTGAGCAGGAACCCCTTGAAGTCTTACTGAAAAAGGTGTTTGACAGTTACAATCCTAAAAAGAAAAGGAGTTCATGAGTTAAAGTACCTGATACTACTAGGGCAAACAAGAAAAGAAAGGCTGCCTCGTCTATCCCTGTCAAGACTCCTCCTACAAGGATTCAGAAGAAGCAGAGTGAGGCTGAACTGGAAAATGCCTTAGAAGAAAGTAAGAGAAAAGCTACTGCTAAGGGAAAGAATAAGGTGGTTAAGCCTGTTGAGGCAGTTGAAATTGATGAGATGGACCTGGTTCTTCAGGATAAAGAGGAGGCAAAAGAAATAAGGGTGTGACTCCAAAGGCAAAGAAGATCAAGACTTCCACAAAGAAGTCTGTTTCAAAGACAAAGTCTGCAGGGCCATCTACCTTGGCTAAATGAACCAGGTCTGCTTTGAAGTCCAGCAAAGTGAAAATAGTGGAAGAAGAAGAATGGAGTAGAGAAGAAGAAGAAGTAGAATCTGATGCAGAGAAGGACAAGATGGTTAAGTTTGGGAAAAGATCCATATTGAAAGGTAGACTCCTCGGGAACTTGGAGTAGGAAGGCATGGTGATGCTGCTGGAAAAATTACAATTGCAAGATTGGAAGGACATAGTCCTGCAGATGGATGGAAAGCTTGCCAGAACTGAGATTGTGGAGTTCATGGCAAATTGTGAGATCAATAATGGTAGAGTCACCAGTGTAGTGAAGGGGGTGATAGTGAGTTTTGATGACAGGGTACTGGCGAAATCTTAGGTGTACCTGTTGCATGGTACAATGACTATAAGAAACTCAAATGGCCAAGTCTAGAGAATCACCTTACTGCCCTTGCCATTACAAGAAAATTTGGTGACAATGAACAAGAGCTTGAGCCCAAGGCTATATACAAAAGTGAGATGAAGCCACCCCACAAAGTGCTATTTGAATTTGTTAACAAAGTTGTGCTGCCTAGGCAGAAAGGAGGCACATTGCCACATTCATGGACCTGGTCCTTATGGAATGTCTGGACAGTGAGAGACAATTAAATTGGCCTGGATTTATTATCCAGCTTCTTGATAGGGTTCTGACTGGCACCAAAACTCATGCCATACCCTATGGTTTCATTCTCACGGCTGTACTTATACACTTTAAGGTACCCATCGAGAAATGGGAGGTTTGTACAAGTAAGGATCACTTTGGGGAAAACACTTTGATTGCTTGTGGCTATGAAGTCCACACCACTCCCAAAGAACCTGGTTCATCCAAATAGGTACCTGTGAACAGCAAAGTGTGAGCCTTGGTGCAAGAAGGTGGGGCTAAGGATGCTGAAATTGAAAGGCTGAAGAAGAGGTTGGCAGAAGTAGAAACTGAGAGAGATGCTCTCAGAACTGAGCTTACAAAGGAGAAGGAGAAGAACGATACCATTCTTAGGATATGCTGAAACTGCTTCAAGCCAAGAACCAAGAACCTAGTCCTTCCTAGTCTTAAGACCTTCCTAGCCTAGTTAGACAAACCAGTGACCCTAATGGGAGTTTTTTTCTTTTTTGCTCATGATCCAATGTTTTTATTTCTCTTTATGCTTTGTGGATGACTAGTATCAATGATAATCAACTGTTTTTGTGGTCTAACTATTTTTTGATACTTCTTAGATGGCTAATATCATTAGATTGATCTATGATGCTTGACTCCATGATTACATTTGAAATAGCCCTAGTGTCCATGAGTAATTTCTATTAAAACTGGTTATCTAAGATAATTATGCAACTTTTCGATGATGCCAAAAGGGGGAAGATGGGTTATGCTTTTTACTTTGGTCTGTGATGTTTATAAACTAATAAACCTGGTCCTTGATGATTAGTGACTTTAAAATAAAAAGTGTTCTAACCTTGTGTTGATGTTGAGCTGAGTTGAAACATGGATTATGCTTATGAAAAGCATAGAGTTTGTCATCATCAAAAATGGGGAATTTGTTGGCCCAAGTGAAGTTTGTTTTGATGATTGACAAAGGAACTCAAAGCATGAACCAGGTCCATACACACTGTACACAGACACGGGCAGATTCGACAATAAGGGATGCACGTGAAGGAGATAAGCTCAAGTTGTTATATCTGATATTTCCTGATCGAAAAGGATGCATAAGTGATAAGGAGAAGGACTCCTTACTCTAAGAGAACTTTATCCAAGAAAAGGGAGGACTTAGAAGTTGAAGATAACTAGAACTCTTCCACCATAGAACAGTATAGCATTAGAACTCTAGTTATCTCTTATTCTTCTAACTCTATATAACGCAGGATGTTCTCATTCTACAGTTACGTACAAACACTGAAGTTAAACGTAAGTTGAGAGCAAAATAGCAAGGCATTTCGCAAGCAATTCTTGTGTGATTCAAGT
This sequence comes from Nicotiana tabacum, assembly GCF_000715075.1. Classification (NCBI taxonomy): domain Eukaryota; kingdom Viridiplantae; phylum Streptophyta; class Magnoliopsida; order Solanales; family Solanaceae; genus Nicotiana; species Nicotiana tabacum. The sequence goes on along the minus strand of NC_134102.1, from coordinate 125,907,335 downwards.
GTGCGAACCTGAAGCTACATGAACCAGATAGAAGAACCAGTTCCAAACGTCTGTCTTTTATTCTAGTACAATTGTAGTAAGTGTTTTCAAATTGTACCTTTTAGCTTTATCTAGAAGCAAATGTATTAGGTACTCTGAATATTCAAGTTAGAGTTAACTTGAAGTTATTGCAACAGTTAGAGGTTGGTTGCCACAACGGGATTAGAGTTAATCCTTAGGTTTACAAAGAGTTTTTTAAATGCTGTTTTGACTCAGTAATTTAGTGAAATGTTGGAAAAAATCCTACTGAGTAGTAGGTCGTAGTTTTTTCACCTTTTGAGCCGGGTGTTTTTTACGTAAATATACTTGTGTTCTTTACTTTTCGCATTTACTATTTTCGCAACAGTAGTATAAGAAACACATAGAAGAACCATGTTCTTCTATAATCAGTGCACGCAAAAATTGGACGCCACACAAATCACCTCTCTTGTGTATCATTGAAGTATAAAACATCTCATCGGCAACAAGTCAGTTAGTTTGAAAGCATGCTTTAAATTCTTCCTAATTAGTTACTGAGTTTTCTACGGAAAATATGTCATGTTTAAATATGTTAGTCCTAGAGGAAGTACATAATTGATTTCAAAGAATCATCAATACGATTGAGTGAAATGGTAGAACTCATTAGTTGATTCTTGTATTATAATACGAGAAGGGGTTAGGTTTTCTCCAAGATTAAGTCAATATTACATGTGCGAATTTCAATTTTCTAAACTCTAAATCTAATACCATAAAATGATGTTCTCGTGGTAAGGCAACTAACTAAGATTCCAAATCCCTAAATAAGTATTGAAAAGTACCTAAGAATATCTGATTCGGCGGGATATGATCCGATTCTAAGGGAAGACTTTTCTCCATAATTATGCTGTAGAAATGGACGTCTACATTCCTTCCCTAGGCATATGTGATATGTCTTTCCATATTCAGTGGTATCAATATTCTCATTTACAGATTACAAGTAGTTTCAGCGAAAGGAAAATTAAAATTAAATGAAACAAACAAACAAAAAAGGCAGGGTCCAGAAAAAGGCCGTGCCCCAAGAAAAAACATTAATGGCTAATTTCACGACTTAAACCGTTGAACTATACGTCATACAGTATGATTTTTACTAACGAATGTCAAAATATAAAAAATTAAACATATTGAAAAGCCAAAAGAATCCAACTTATAGTAAATAAGTATAAAACATTAAAAAATTACATAGGAATACAGTGTAATTTTCTAGAAACGTAACCGCCATTGCTTGGATTAGGGCAGACAACACACAACGGCAAGGTAAAAATGTCAGACTATTCTTGAATTTGAATAAAAGGACTGTACATTTTGTACCTCCAATTATCTTTCGTTTGAAATAAGAGAACGAGTCCGAACTAGAACACTAATCACGCGCTGATGTCAAACTGATAAACCAGTTTCCCAATCCCTTATGAAAACACCCCATGACCCCAACTAGCTTAAAGAAGCAAAGTTTTGCTTTAACAAACTCTCCTTTACTAAACTGTTTACGTTTTCTTTATTATATTTCTCACTGTTATAAGGATCATCAATTCCCAGTTACATGATGTTATAGGTGTATTAAATGCTCTGTGCCCGATAGCATTTATTAAAGAATATTCTACAGTATTAAGAGCGGCGGTCCGTAACAGAGAATTTAGCATTTATATTCACCGTTACATCTTCATCAATGACCCTCATAATTGGCATTAAAGGAGGGCATGATCATAGGACATCTTTCCCTAGACATAGTTATAAATAGTGAGCTCAGTTACCTTTGTAAAGGACACGAATTTTCTGGCAAAAATATATACTATATTCTATACAAAGCTTTATACAATTTGAGTTTCTTGCTTTTTGATCTCAACATTGTTGTGCCCGGAAATCGTGTTTATGGGATTATCATTACTGTTGTTTCACCAACATTCTAAGGCTAAGTATAGTATATTTCTTCAATTATTATATTATTTCAGGATCAAATTAGTTCACTTGTCAAGAAACCATGTACAAATTCAACTGTACCGTTTTACGGGTAAATAGTTTGGCGCCCACCGTGGGGCCTAGACATCCGTGCAATTAAATTGATCCTTGCATTTTCTACTAACGTGTTTTGATTATTTTGTCTTAGAAAAAATCGCACAAAATGACAGATAACACTATTAACGATGCACATAACCCTGAAATTCAAGGGGATCAGCCTCATTTGGAGGATTCAATCAGTGACACCCGCAATAAAGAAAATGACGCCACACTTGTGCATGACAGGCGGTACCCCCGACGGGTTCGGGAAATAACTCCCGATGATGCTCACGAGGAACAAGTAGCGGATGCTGTGAGGGTCCTACAAGAGCAACAGGCAGTCATTCTAGGCCATCTCGCGTGGCAGGATCAAGTTATGACAGAATTGAAGCAGGCACTATCGGGCCCCTCAAATAATGCAAACATACGAGATCCAATTCCCCTCGTTGTTCCCGCAGACCAAATAACACAGAGAGTTGATAACAACACTCCCAGGGGTGAAGTTGGCTCCGATGGGGCTTGGGGGAGGAGATCAGATCTTAACAACGAGAACAATTCATTCAAAGATGAGCTTTTACGGTTCATGAGGGAAGTAAACGCCCGCATGGATCAAATCCTGGGCGCACCACCAGTATTGAATGGCCCGGACTGGAAGAAGTATGTTTAATTATCGTACAAGCCAAGTGCGACACCAGAACTAATCCCGAAGCATTTCAAAATGCATGAAGTTCCAAAGTATGATGGAACTTTAGACCCACATGAACATATTACCACCTATACAACGGCGGTGAAAAGAAATGATCTAGCTCCTCACGAAATTGAATGTGTGTTGCTAAGGAAATTCGGCGAAACTCTCACGAGGGGAGCCCTAACGTGGTATTCATTATTGCCCAAGCATTCAATAGATTCCTTTTTGATGCTCGCGGATATTTTCATTAAAGCTCATGCCGGGGACAGAAAGGTGCAAGCCCTGAAAGCCGACATATTCAGAATCGCACAAGGAGAATATGAATTACTACGAGAGTTTGTTACCCGATTCCAGAAAGAAAGAATATTGCTCATGGCCATCCCGGATGAATGGGCAGTTGAAGCATTCACCAAATGATTGAATATGAGAAGTTCAGATGCTTCCCAGAAGCTGAAGAAGAGCCTGCTAGAGTTTCAAACAACAACCTGGCCAGATGTTCACAACCGGTACGAGTCAAAAATAAGGATCAAAGATGACCAGGTCAGTTCTACGTCATCGGCCAAAGGATGGGAGAAGAACAAAGAAAAGTCAAAGGATGACTACGACGCGGATATACGGATTTCGAGGGGTCAATTTTTGCCCTACGAGAGTACTGAATGTCGTGGCAGAAATTTCTGAGCAGCAAACAAGTTCACCATTGACAGGGGGACTGATCGTGGGCAAAACAATAGATCTCTTTAAGATAAAGAAACGTTGAGGTCTCGAGATCTTTCTTACCCCAGGTTATTAGAATATAACTTCAACGTTAGTGTAGTGGAACTGGTGTCAGCCATGAGGAACATTAAAGAAGCACGATTCCCGAGACCTATAAGGTCCGATTCTAGCTAGAGGGATCCTTATTTATGGTGCGAATACCACGGGATGAACGGTCACCGGACATGGGACTACCGACATCTTCGGGAGGAGGTGGCAACGCTATTGAAGAATGGTTATCTCTGAGAATTCTTGAGTGATCGAGCTAATAACAGTTACGGTCGCAACAGAGACAACACGGAATCTTCGAAAGCAGGAGAAGAAACCCCACGCCAGATGATCAACATGATCTTTGGGGGGGGGGGGAACGAGATTAACGGGGTCACCTTTTCGGTGGCAAAGAAGACTAAAGTATCGATAACTCACAGTAAAAGTCTCCGGGAGGACGATATCACTTTCACAAAGGAAGACACAGACGGATTGTTGTTACTACTCAACGGCGCACTGGTAATCTCTTTAAATGTGTTAGATTTTAAAATTAAGCTAGTGGATCCAGGAAGTTCGGCTAATATCATATAATGGAGAGTTTTGGAACAAGTTAAACTTACCGGAAGCATTATTTCGACAATAATACTCCTCGCTGGATTCAACCTTGCGAGCGTGACGACCCGGGGAGATATCGTGCTGCTCACGAATGCTGAGGGAGTAATGAAAACAACTCTCTTCGAAGTAGTAGATGGTGATATAGGATACAACATCATCTTAGGAAGGCCATGGTTACACGAGATGAAAGTTGTACCTTCGACGTATCACCAATTGCTGAAGTCTCCAACGCTTAAGAAGATGAGGGGTGATCAATCGGCAGCAAGGGAGATGAATGTAATCTCAGTTTCCAGTAGCAAAGGAAATGAGCATAGGGCATAGAAATTACAGGAACCGGCACCTACTCCCGAGTTAGAAGAGGTTATCCCAGGGAAAGAATCATCAGAACAATATCAGGTGCCGAGATATTTCCAAGTTCCAGAGAGACGAACACAATAAAGTCCACGACAGTGGAACTGGAGCAAGTGGCATTGTTCGAAGAATTTCTACAAAGTAAAATTTTACTTGGGGACAAAACTTCACCCCGAGCTCAGGTCTGGTTTTATTTAATTCCTTAAAATTAACACTGCTTGTTTTACATGGTCGCACGAGGATATGACAAGTATCCCGACAAAAATAGCCGTGCATAAGCTGAGTTTGGATCTCAACGAACCACCGGTGCGACAGAAGAAACGCCCTATTGCCGAGGCCAGGAATAAATTCGTCAAAGAAGAGGTAACCCGCTTGCTTAAAATTGGTTCGGTCAGAGAGGTAAGATATCCAGACTGGCTAGCCAATGTAGTAGTAATTCTTAAGAAGAATAATAAATTCCGTAGGTGTGTAGATTATAAAGATCTTAATAAAACGTGCCCGAAAGACTTATTTCCACTGCCAAATATCAATCAAATAATTTATGCCACAGTCGGGCACGAGTTGATGAGTTTCCTTGATGCTTATTTCGGGTACAACCAAATTAAGATTAACCAGAAAGATCAGGAAAAGACTTCATTTATAACGAATTTCGATACATATTGTTACAATGTAATGCCCTTCGAGTTGAAGAACGCAAGAGCCACTTATCAACGGCTTATAAATTAGATGTTTGAAAAACAAATAGGAAAGACCATGGGATTTTATATAGACGATATGCTCGTTAAGTATTTGAATGCAGGTGATCATCTTAAGCATTTGCAAGAAACATTCGATATCCTGAGGAAGCACAACATGAAGCTCAACCCCAAAAAGTGCATATTCGAGGTCAGTTCTGGTAAGTTCCTGGTCTCACAAAGGGGAATTGAGGTAAACCCCAATAAAATCAAGGCTATAGACGATATCCCGGATCAATTGTCGAACGTAAAGGAAGTCCAAAGACTCACGTGAAGGTTAGCAGCTGTCACGACCCAAACGACGGGCCGCGACGGCCACCCGGTTCCTTACTCAACCGAGTACCAACGTAACGTATCTTTTGTATCATACTATCTTAGGTAATTGAGCCGGAGAGGTTGTCGTGAGATAAGTAGAATAAAACATGAGGAAATACTCAATATAGGATAACCCAACTTGATATACTAACTTATACATATGACGTACTGGCCTATAAGGCCATACCAGTATCCGTATACATGACATATGTCTACAAGCCTCTAAGAGTACATAAATATCATAAAGGTTGGGACAGAGCCCCGCCATACCAAACAATACATATTCAAATCATACTTACCAAATAGGCAACTCCGGAGCAAGTGGAGTGCACAAACACTTTCTGTTGAGCTGATAGCCTACTAGGAGAACTCTTAACCTGTCTATCGGGACCTGTGGGCATGAAACGCAGCATCCCCAGGAAAAAGGGACGCCAGTACAAATAACGTACTGAGTATGTAAGGCATGACAGTAGTATATAAAATACATGAAAGAAACATGGAGTAAAGAAATCAACCTGAAATTCTGAATAGCTCTGTGAATCATGAAAATTTATAATGTCATGCATGTGCGTATAAATGTCATACCATGCATATATATATATATGCGTTCATAACATCATCAAGCCTCTGAGGGCATCCCATCATACATCTCGGCCACTATGGGCAAAATCATCAATATATACCAGCTGATCAGGTGGTGGTGCGTATATAATGCCATAACCTTTTCCCATATCCTATATACATATAATATACGCGTATATAATGCCTTCTGGTCATGGATTAATGTACATGTATAAATGCATGAAATGCATAAGAAATACGTTAATAAGATTTCTCGAATATCATAAAATCAATATGCCTTTCGGACACACTTTATCAAATACGTATTTTTCTACGATCCATGAATAGAGGATATAATAATAATTCACATGGGGAATCAAGAATATAGACACCCCTAGTATTTCTATGAATAGAGTCATTTATGAAAGTTACATTTTTTGCTCGTCTCATTTGTATCATTTGGATCATGCCAAAAGGAAAGAAGGGATAGCCTTAACATACTAGTAAGATCTCTTCCTTATTACTCAACCAAGCTCAACACAACTTCTTTCATCTACAACAAGTGAAATGATATTATCGTTAAAATATAATGTCATACCATCGTATTTGGCTAGTCGTATGGCTTAAGAAAAATCGGACAGCAACTCTCCTATTTTTAATATATCCCAAAGACCACTACGGGTCATCAACAGCCCAACAACAACTAAAACCAACAATAGCAACAACAACAATATAATTCAATATGAGTTTCTCCGATTATCTTAACAACCAAATTGAGCGGCAAGCTCGTTTTTACTCACAACAAGATATAAATTGAATCCAAATCTTATTCAATAAATTAGTTTATAACCTTCAGAACATCATATTTATATGTACTATATTATTTCTAGTTCAAAACATCCACAAAATGCCTTCCAAAACAGCCCAATACGTCTAGTACCTTAATATTTATCGTCAATCACTTATTCTTTTCATCTTTTATTCTTCAATAAACTTAATTAACACCTAGAAAAGCTTAACAACGGAAGCCACAACATTATCAAATTATTTCTTACAATTTTCATCCACCACAAACCATCTATTTAGCCACAAAACAGTCCAACCAAAGACAACTACATCCCATGTTCTTTCAAGTGCTATCTTATGGTTTCTCACTCAAACAACACAACCAACACAAGATTAACCTTAGGAACAATCAAGAAGATGTTATACATACCTTGGACAGCAGCTACAACTCGAAACCCTGTCTCATCTTAGCTCACAATAGCCCTCAATCACACCACGACATCATAGAAGCATTCTCTTGTAGTCCTTAACACCTTTGATGATGATTTGAGTTGATTTCCCTTGAGTTTGGTTCTTGAGAACTTGGGATACGTTATGGAGGATTTCGGAGAGCTGTTAGATGAAAATTGGGTAAACATTGACCCGTAATGAGTTTGAAACACCTTTCAAAAAAAGTAAGGTCGGAGGTCGTCTCAAGTGGGTCCCAACCAAACTGCTTGCGCAGTCGCACGAAAATATGGATATCTCTATACTCCGACGTCGTATCAGCAAACGGTTTAATGTGCTGGAAACTAGACTTGTAGAACTTCAATTTGGTATATAAGATGTTCCAAAAAACCTCATATAGCATATGAAATGTATTTTTCAAAAAGCTCTGTTACAAGACAAATCCTTAGTTAGTTTTTCCGCAACTTAAATCCGATTTTTTCCAAACTTTATATATTATATCCAAATGTCATATATAGTCATATGATGACTTTAAACTAATTTAAATCATGATTAAAAAGTCTCATATATATTACGTCACCTTGGGACGCACAGGGTGTAACAATCTTCCCCCCTTAGAAACATTCGTCCTCGAATGTTTAACTCCCAGAAATCTATAGAAATTTTGGCGGAGTCTCCTCCATAATGGTACTACTACCAAATTGTCACACAGAAAACCTAACAATACAAAGCCACACTGGGCCACAATCATCAATAACACAAATGGCTTCACACGACCAATAACAACAACTAACATAAGAATCGAGTACCATATACGTATCTAAAGGCTGTGATGTCTCAGTCTGATCCTCCTCCGGAAGTGGAAACAAGTGAGGATACCTAGTCTTTATTTCTTATTCAGCTACCCTAGTCATCTCCTCTACATTATTGTTAATCCAAAGTACTTTAACCAAAGCTACATCCTTAGTTCTTAATCTCTGAACTTGTCTATCTAGTATAGCAATGTGAGCTTACTCATATAATAGCTGCTCTGTAACCAGAACATCGTCAACTGGAATGACTTTAAAGGGATCTCCAATACACCTACGGAGCATTGACATATGAAATACTGGATGTACAGATTCCAATTTGGAAGGCAAGTCTAATTCATATGCTACTTGGCCTACTCTGCGTATAATCTTATATGGTCCAATGTACCGAGGGCTAAGATTTCCTTTCTTACCAAATATCATAACACCTTTCATCGGTGATACCTTTAGGAATACCCAGTCATCTACCTGAAACTCTAAGTCTCGTCGTCGATTATCTGCATAGGACTTATGACGACTCTGTGCTGCTAATAGACTTTCCCTTATAATCTTAATCTTCTCAACTGCCTGATGTACCAACTCTGGTCCTACTAACTTAGTTTCCCCAATCTTGAACCATCTTATAAGAGACCTACACTTTCGTCCGTAAAGAGCTTCGTATGGAGCCATCTGAATGCTGGAATGATAATTATTATTATATGAAAATTCAATAGGTGGAAGATGATCATCCCAGCTACTCCTGAAGTCCATCACACAAGCCCATAGCATATCCTCCAATATCTGAATAGTACGTTCTGCCTGATCGTCTGTCTGGGGATGAGATGCTGTACTAAGACTTACCTGAGTCCCAAATCCTTTTTGGAAGGACCTCCAGAAATTAGCTATAAACTGAGCACCTTTATCTGAGATAATAGATATAGGGACACCATGAAGTCATACTATCTCCCTAGTGTAAAGCCTTGCATAATCCTCTGCTAAATAAGTAGTCCTGACAAACAGAAAATGGGCTGCTTTTGTAAATCTATCGACAATAACCCATAAAGCATCGAACTTATGTTGGATACGAGGTAAGCCTATGATGAAATCCATATTAATCACTTCTCATATCGAAGTCGGAATCTCTATAGCCTCTAATAATCCACAGGGTTTCTGATGCTCAATCTTAACCTGCTGACAATTAGGGCACTGAGCAACAAACTCTGTTATATCCTTCTTCATTCCATCCCACCAATATATTCCCCTGATATCATGACACATCTTCGTCGCTCCTGCACGAATAGAATAACGAGAATAGTGAGCTTCTCCCGTAACCTGCTGACGCAATCTTGCCACATTAGAACACATAATCGACCTCGATATCTGAGGACTCCATCTCCTGTAATCTCAAATAGTGTATTCTCATTTTGAGGGGATGTATCTCTGTAATGAGCTAGCACAAGATCCTCATACTGGCGTTCTTTCACTTCAGTTACTAAAGAGGATGTTGTCGTGTCCTGAATAGTAACTCCGGTATCACCTGACTCCAGTAATTGAACTCCAAGACTAGCTAGCTAATAAATCTCATGGGCTATCCCACACTTCTCTAGCTATAAATATGAGAGGCTAACCATATATCTACGGCTGAGGGCGTCGGCTACTACATTCGCCTTCCCCGGATGGTAAAAAAATATCAACGCCACAGTCTTTCAGTAGCTCCAACCATCTCCTTTGGCATAAATTCAATTCCTTTTGATTGAAGATATATTTAAGGCTCTTATGATCCGTATAGATATCAACATGAATTCCATACAAATAGTGCCTCCACATCTTTAGTGCATGAATCACCGCGGCTAACTCTAAATCGTGGGTCGGGTAATTCTTCTCGTGCTTTCTTAGTTATCTTTAAACATAAGCAATTACTTTTCGTGGTCGTTCTGCCATTTGTTGCATGAATACATGGCTTATCTCATTGCCCACAAATACTGGAATTTTTTATAACTCATATGATCTCAAATATCAGCTTTGATTTTTACTTCTCGTTCATTAGCCATGATGGTGCCACTTTCTTATGGAGTGCATACAATGTTGTTGTGAGACTGTTGTTACAAGACCATTTCTTCCTTATGTCACTATGCTTAAGTTGAAGCCTTCTTCCTTATTCCCTCAGCTAGTCTTTCTTCGTAGTACTTAAGAGAGACCCTTTGACTCATGTAAAGCTGTGAGCTTATTACATCGTATACCCGAAAGAAATTTTTTTTTTTGACGTTCTTATTCACATATAATTATCCTTAATTACTTACCTTCGCTCCCTTGTGCTCGTAAGGTTGATTCTGAACTGAAATTTTTGATTGTACAACCCTAACTCCTATCTGAATATTTTTCAAGGATTATGATGTCATCATATTTGCGAGACTGAATTTCCTATGTTGGGTTTCACTATGTTTATCTTGCACAACCTGTTGATTTGTCTATATCCTCTTGTTTATCCATGGCTAGGCTCTTCCTAAATCAACTACTAACTACACGTTATTCTATTCTCATATCTATATTTTGCGTAATCTCTCTTAGGTTATATCTTTTGTCTTAACTTATCCCGCACACTGGCTCTTTATGTATCCAGTGTTCACTTGCACTTATTTATCAATAACATCTAGTGATGGAACCCTTACTGCCTCTCCCTGTCGTGCTTACATAATGTTCCGGAGTCGTATCATATCCGTAGGATCTGAATAAATGCAATCTCATTCCTTTTGCCTTTCTACCACATTCTTCCTTTACTATTTCATAGTTACCTTAACCACATAACTCCGACTTAATACCATATCACACCATCTTCCCCTCTTTAGGGGAGTACTAACATTTATTGCTATGAAGATTTACCTATAAATGTTTCACCTCTTCATATTTGGCGGCTTTTCACATCTTCACGGACTCTTACTTGCCTTGTGTTAACCCTTCTGTACCAGGGATAATTTAATTTCTTACACACAAAGGTGATACCTAGTGTAACTCGCACGCTTAGTCCCTTAATCTTAACTCTGCTCACAATGCTTGTTTTAGGGAAAGGTCTTCCTGAATGACCTTTAAAAGTTATTCTTCTGTTGTCCATTCAATTATCGTCCGGAACGCGATCTCTGAAATTCTCACAATGTCAACTATTATCAAATCCTTCGGTCCCGAATTCATGTTCAGTTTATCTTATTCACTAGCCCATACTAATTTCTATTACTCCGGGGGTCTAACTTTTCCTTCTGGTAATCATGTATGAGTCAGCAACTCATTTCTCAAAATGGAGATATGACTTTATAGCTTATACTCTTTTATTGTCTCAAGGCTTGTAACTTCTTGTCTTTTCCTTCACTTGACTATAGAATCTGTAGTCTTGTCATGTTTTGATTTACCGTTATCATCCATTTATCACATCTTACTCATAATGCTTCATTTACTTTCTTTTTATTCTCCTGCTAATATTTCTGTCTATCACCTTATTATGAAAACGTCTTCAAAACATTCTTTCACTTTTAGCCCACCTTGATTCAACTCACTAGATCTTCAGGTCGCCTAACACTCTCTTTTTACTAAGGACGAGAGCCATACAAAGGTAAATATATATCCCTTCTAGGATTCCAATGCCAATCTTCTAAAATTTCTGAACATTCTAGTATTTATATCTGATTGTACTATTCTAGAGTACACCATCTGGGTGCCTCACAAGGAGAACCATTACCATGTTTTCAATATCCCTCGGAAATGTGAGCTAATGATAACAATCCATCCACAATTTTGGGTTACTCTAACCCCAACTGGATGCTGATATCCCATCCTTCTCTTAAATTATATATGTTAGCTCCCACGGGGCATAACTGAAATGGGTGTTGTCAAGTGAATATATCTTTGTTATTGTTGAAAGTAACTCAGAATGCTTATATTTCTCTGCCTGAATTGTAAATATAGATAATGTTCACTAACTGCGTACCTCGTATCCTTCTTCACCTAGCTTCTTTTACTTGTTGAAACTTGTATCTACCTTCTGATTCTCTAGTTGCTTTTTACCAAAGGGGCAGATAGATATTCATGCCTTAGGGCTGCTTATCAAGAGGCTCACACGCCGTAGTACACACATATCTACTGAAGGCCTTACATTTACTCATCATAAGCATGATGCAAAATCGAGTTCCTCTGACTCAACTCTTCCACAGCCACACTCAGTCTCTTACCAACTGTCTTTCTGGAAGTAGATGTCATTGTATAACGAATAAAATAGAAGTTAGGAGTGTGAATTTCTTACAACTGAGCTCTACCACACGATCTAGAGTAAGAATAAAGAGTGACAGTCCTAAATGCCCCATAGCCTCCTGCTTATAAGTGTGGTGCACAACGCACCCATAAACAAGACTCTACTAGACACGTCTTGTAGACTCCCTATGACAGAACTGCTCTGATACCACTTTTGTCACGACCCAAACCAATGGGCCGCGACAGGCACCCGGTAACTTACTCAACCGAGTACCAACGCAACATATCTTTCATATCATATTATCATAGGTAATTGAGCCGGAGAGGCTGTCGTGAGATAAGTAGAATAAAACATGAGAAAATACTTAATATAGGGTGACCCAACTTGATATATTGACTTACACATATGACGTACTGGCCTATAAGGTCATACCAGTATCCGTATACATGATATCTGTCTATAAGCCTCTAAGAGTACATAAATATCATAAAGGTCGGGACAGAGCCCCACCATATCAAACAATACATATTCAAATCATACTGACCAAATAGGCAACTCCGGAGCAAGTGGAGTGCACAAACACCTTCTGCTGAGCTGATAGCCTACTAGGAGAACTCTCAACCCGTCTATCGGGACCTGCGGGCATGAAACACAGTATTCCCAGGCAAAAGGGATGTCAGTACAAATAAAGTACCGAGTATGTAAGGCATGAAAGTAGTATATAAAAGACATGAAAGAAACATGGAGTAAAGAACTCAACCTGAAATTCTGAATAGCTTTGTGAATCATGAAAATTTATAATGTCATGCATGTGTATATAAATGTCATACCATGCATAGGTATATGCGTTCATAACATCATCAAGCCTCTGAAGGCATCCCATCATATCATCTCGGCCACTGTGGGCAAAATCATCAATGTATACTAGCTGATCAGGTGGTGGTGCGTATATAACGCCATAACCTTTTTCCATATCCCATATACATATAATATACGCGTATATAACACCTTCTGGTCATGGGTTAATGTACATGTATAAATGCATGAAATGCATAAGAAATACGTTAATAAGATTTCTCGAATATCATAAAATCAATATGCCTTTCGGACAAACTTTATCAAATACGTATTTTTCTGAGACCCATGAATAGAGGATATAATAATAATTCACATGGGGAATCAAGAATATAGACACCCCTAGTATTTCTATGAATAGAGTCATTTATGAAAGTTACGTATTTTGCTCGTTTCATTTGTATCATTTGGATCATGCCAAAAAGAAAGAAGGGATAGCCTTAACATACCAGTATGATCTCTTCCTTATTACTCAATCAAGCTCAATACAACTTCTTTCATCTACAACAAGTGAAATGATATTGCCGTTAACATATAATGCCATACCATCGTATTTGGCTAGTCGTATGGCTTAAGAAAAATCGGACAACTCCCCTATTTTTAACACATCCCAAAGACCAATAAGGGTCATCAACAGCCCAACAACAACTATAACCAACAATAGCAACAACAACAATATAATCCAATATGAGTTTCTCCGATTATCTTAACAACCAAATTGAGCGGCAAGCTCGTTTTTACTCACAACAAGATATAAATTGAATCCAAATCTTATTCCATAAATTAGCTTATAAACTTTAGAACATCATACTTATATGTACTATATTATTTCTTGTTCAAAACATCAACAAAATGCCTTCCAAAAACAGCCCCATACATTTAGTACCTTAATTGTTATCGTCAATCACTTGTTTTTTTCATCTTTTCTTCTTCAATAAACTTAATTAACACCTAGAAAAGCTTAACAACAACAGACACAACATTATCAAATTTTTTCTTACAATTTGTAGCCACCACAAACCATCTATTTAGCCACAAAATAGTCCAACCAAAGACAACTACATCCCATGTTCTTTCAAGTGCTATCTTATGGTTTCTCACTCAAACAACACAACCAACACAAGATTAACCTTAGGAACAATCAAGAAGATGTTATACATACCTTGGACAGCAGCTACAACTCGAAACCCTGTCTCATCTTAGCTCACAATAGCCCTCAATCACACCACGACATCATAGAAGTATTCTCTTGTAGTCCTTAACACCTTTGATGATGATTTGAGTTGATTTCCCTTGAGTTTGGTTCTTGAGAACTTGGGATATGTTAGGGAGGATTTCGGAGAGCTGTTAGATGAAAATTGGGTGAAAATTGACCCACAATGAGTCTGAAACACCTTTAAAAAACGTAAGGTCGGAGGTCGTCTCAAGTGGATCCCAACCGAACTGCTTGCGTAGTCTCACGAAAACGTAGATATCTCTCTACTCCGACGTCGTATCAGTGAACGGTTTAATGCGTTGGAAACTAGACTTGTAGACCTTCAATGTTGTATATAATATGTCCCAAAAAGAGCTCTTATAGAATACGAAATTTAGTTTTCAAAAAGCTCTGTTACCAGGCAAATCCTTAGTCGGTTTTTCCGCAACTTAAATCCGATTTTTTCCAAACTTTATATATTATATCCAAATGTCATATGTAGTCATATCATGATTTAAGCTAATTTAAATCATGATTAACTAGTCTCATATTCATTACGTCACCTTGGGACGCATAGAGTGTAACAGCAGCTTTGAGCAGGTTCATTTCCCGGTCGTCGGAAAAATGTCATCGCTTTTTTACAATGCTCAAAAAGAAGAATAATTTCGAATGGACACTAGAGTGCCAGCATGCTTTGAGGGACCTAAAGAAGTACTTATCAAGCCCTCAATTGATCTTGAAACCAAAAGAAGGTGAAACATTTCTAGTCTACCTCGCGGTTTCAGAAGTTGCGGTAAGTGCAGTTTTAGTCCGAGAGGACAAATATACACAATTTCCTATTTATTATGTTAACAAAACTTTAACGGGAGCAGAAGCTCGCTACCCACATTTAGAAAAACTGGCCTTAGCTCTCTAAGTAGCCGCTCGAAAGTTGAGGCCCTATTTTCAATGCCACCCAATAGTTGTGGTGACTACTTTCCCTTTGCGGAACATCCTTCATAAACCAGAGCTCTCGGGCAGATTGGCCAGATGGGCCATCGAAATAAGTGAATTTGACATAGAATATAAACCAAGGACTACAATTAAGTCACAAGTCTTCGCTGACTTCGTGGCCAATTTTAGTCCGGGATTGCTACCTATGGCAATCAAGGAGGCAGTAATGGTGTCAAAATCGACATCAGGAGTTTGGACCTTATTTACTGGAGACTCGAACGTAAAAAGGTCCAGGCTCGAAATAGTTTTAATCACGCCTTCAGGGGAAACCTTAAGGCAAGCCATCAGAACGGTCCATTTAACTAATAATGAAGCAGAGTATGAAGCTTTGATTGCAGGGCTCGAATTGGCCCGGGTACTCGATTCCGAGGTTATTGAAATCAAATGTGACTCACAGCAGGTGGTAAATCAGGTCTACGGGATCTTTGATACCAAAGAAGAACGTATGCAACAATACGTGGTAAATATCCAGGCTCTTTTGGCACGATTCCGGGAGTGGTCAATTACTCATATCCCGAGGGAGGATAACGCGAAAGCACATGCATTAGCAAACTTAGGATCTTTGACGGAAATAAAGGGGTCGGAGTCCGGAACGGTGGTATAATTGATGAGCTAAGTCCTGGATACGGATGGTTACTATGAGGTAAATTCGGCTAGTCTGGTCTGGGACTGGAGAAATGAAATAATCAACTACCTCGAACATGGAAAGTTGCCCGACGACCCCAAAGCACCACGGGCGTTATGCGCCAAAGCTGCACATTATTGCTTCAAGAAAGGCCAATTGTATAGAAAGTCTTTCCAAGGCTCATTGGCCCCGTGCTTAGGAGCATTAGAAGCCAATTATGTCATGAGAAAAATCCACGAAGGGATATGCGGCAATCACTCAGGCGCAGAGTGCTGCTGAAATTGGTATGGGCAGGATATTATTGGACTCGCATGGAACAAGACGCCAAAGATTTCATACGAAAATGTGATAAGTGCCAATATTACGCATCACTAGTACATCAGCCGGCAGAACCCTTACATTCGGTTATGTCCCCATCGTTGTTCATGAAATGGGGGATGGACATCGTCGGACCGTTGCCACCGACTCCTTGAAAGGTAAGGTTTCTTTTAATTTTGACTGATAAATTTTCTAAATGGGTGAAAACAGGTTCTTATCAGAAGATCAGAGAACTCGAAGTAGTCGATTTCCTGTGAAAAAATATAATTTGCAGGTTTGGAATACCAAAAGAGATACATGCGACAATGGGCCACAGTTTATCTGTGCGAAAGTTACAAAGTTCCTCGAAGACCTGAAAATAAAGAGAATCACATCTTTGCCTTATCATCCGAGCACAAACCGTCAAGCGAAGTCAACAAACAAAGTGATCATTCAAAACCACAAGAAAAGGTTGAAAGCATTAAAAGGCAAATGGCCCAAAGAATTGCCCGGAGTTTTATGGGCCTGCCGAGCAATGGCCAAATCAAGTACAGGAGAAACTCCTTTTTCCCTCGTATGTGGTGTTGAAGCCCTAATCCCGGTTGAAGTGGGAGAACCCTTTTTGAGATATTCTCATACAAATGAAGAATCGAACGACGAAGCAATGCTAATCAACTTGGAATTGCTCGATGAATGCAGGGACTTGGCGCATGTAAGAATGGCAGCTCAAAAGCAGAGGATGGAGCAATATTACAATCGAAGAGCCAACTTCCGTTTTTCCAAAATAGGAGATTTGGTTCTAAGGAAAGTAACACAAAATACCCGAGAGCTCAATGCGGGAAAGCTAGGTCCAACGTGGAAAGGTCCCTACCGGATTTCAGCTGTCACTAGGAAAGGTTCATATAAGCTGGAGAACCAGAATGGAGACAAGTTGCCCAGCAACTGGAACATGGCACACCTCAAGAGATATTATTACTGATGAACAACACTCAAATGGAAAGTATGTGTTGTACTCTTTTTCCCTTCGTTCAATTTTTGTCCCAATTGGGTTTTTCTGGCAAGGTTTTTAACGAGGCAATCACAAAAATCATACTACGAAGATAGCAGCAATAAGACCTTTGATAGCAAGGCAAACGAACAAGCTTCCACTCGGGGACGATTGGGTAATCTTTGGTTCGATAGCAAATTCCCACCTGGAAGTTAGGTTTGCTACCGAAGAGAGGTTATCCGACTGTTCACAAGAACAAACCGCCAGAGGACTATTAGGTATTCTTTCGCTCGATAGCATAGATTCCTACGGGGAAACAAGATATGTTGTCGAGTGAAGGATTACCTAGCAATTCATTGGTGGAACCTTCGAAGAAACAAGACTTCTAGTGTTCAAATTCGCATTCTTCGCATTCAAACACTGGGGTGGGAATGATATGAGGATACGACAATAATAATTGCCAAGTCAATCGGGAACGAAAATCCAGAACATCATCGGGATCGGGGACTGCGCAACTAGCCCCGTAGAAACAAGTTGTACAAGATAGCCACAAGTAATGGCAATTTCTTTTTCTTTTTTGCATAGCAAAATGCTTATGTAATTTCTAAAAATATAAGGAATGAAATGAAATCCTTTTGCTTTTATCTTGTTTCTTGTCTGAACGATGAGTTATCTTTGTCATTTGAAAGTTAAACAAGTACTTCAAATGTTAGTGCCGTAATGAACAGGAGACGTCCTCCTCAAGAGCACCGTAAACATAAGAGGGCCCTTTCTTATAAAAACCCTCACGTTAAAAGGTTGATTCCGGAAGAATCAATGCTTAGTATCCAAAATGCCATCGGGGAAAAATGCACCCAAAGCCGCATATGAAAAGGATGCAAAAAGCAAACTTGCGCAAATATTCATAGAAACCCTCACGTAAAAGGAAAACTTGCGCAAATATTCATAGAAACCCTCACGTAAAAGAAAAACTTGCGCAAATATTCATAAAAACCCTCACGTAAAAGGGACAATACTCGGAACCAAAATGCTTGGAAGAAAAGGCATCCGAGACTACACATAGTAAAGCACGAATAGAACAACATGCACATAATGCTTGAGCAAATGCAAAAGTTAAAGGCTTGCATGGATATTTAAACGAAAGTAAGACTCAAACGATACTTGAGAAAAAATAATATATCTTTATTTACAAGAACGGGCCAAAACTTTATGAGTACAAAATGGGAAAAGAAAGAAAAAGTTAAACTACGGCGCCTCCGGCACCAGTAGGAAGAGAAGTATCCGCATTGTCGAGAAAAGTAGGTGGTTTCGCCGATGGCTCAACGCTTTCCCCAGTTTGGTCTTCGTCCTCATCACCTTCCGATCCCTCTTTAGTTTCTGAAAACTCGGAACCGGAATCAGAAGAACGTGGAGCATCACTGCACCGGGAGTTCATTTTTTGCAGCCAACTCAAGCTCTCGGGCCTTAGCAATTTCGGCATCAACATCAGTGATACCAGCTTTGGCCTCTTCCAAGATTTTTCTTCTCATGCTATACATGGAATACATTTTTTCAACAATGAGGGAAGTCAATCGGCACTTAAGTTCTTCTTTGGGTTTAGTAACCTCGACGGAAAGATTTTCCTGGGCGGATCTAGCAGAGTTGAGGCTGGCGTCGAGCTCGCGGACAGTTGAACTAAAGAGCCTATTATGCTCGATAGTTTTCCTGTACTTCTCTTCTACCTGTGCATGTTTCACCTCCACAGAAGCAAGCTCTTCGCTTTTGGAGTTCAAGGCTCCAAGTTAATCACTCTTTCAGTGGAGGCAGCCTCACGGTCGGTTTCAGCAAGAACAGCGTTCTGCACTTCTGCCCATTTGGCCTTGGCCTCATCAAATTTAACCCTCAGCGGCCCAATATCTTGGACAAGGGTTACCACTTCTTGCTCGCTTTGCTGAAAACGAGCCTCTAAAACAACGTCCTCAGTAGCTCTGGTTTCTAATTTCGAGAGGCGGAGAACACTCTGGTCCCGTTCCGCCAAAAGTTAATCTCGTTCAAAAGTAAGTTATTCCTTCTCACGAACCAACCTTTGAAGGCCCTTAGAAGCAAGAAAGTTGGCTTATAAAATAAGATGAGATAAAACTTAGAATACATTCGTTCAAAAGTAGAAGAAATAACAGAGGAAGGAAGGAACGTATCACCGCGGCATTATGCATAGCGTTGTTCAACAAACACTCTCCCGAGAGTGTCTGAATCTTTTCCTAGTCTTTTTCTGAAGCCAAAGGCTTCAGGTAATTCACAAGCTCCACCGGTCGTGATAGCAGGTTGCACCCGGTAGAGACCGAAAGAATAATATTCCTCCTCCTTTGTGGATCTTCAGAAGGAGTAGCATAATTTTGCCCCAAATTCCCATGAACTGGGGACTGTGGAAGAGGAACACCTTCTTCGTGGATAGGTGCGGCCGATGGAGAGGGTGTAGCAACTGCTGGTGGAAGAGTAGACGAAGATGGAAATGACGTAGTAGTTGTTGGTGTTGGTGAAGGTGGAGATGAAGTTGATGGAGTTGAAGAGTGAGAAGCAGTTGCATGAAATGCAGTGCTGGTTGTTTGATGCTCGCCAAACAAAGACGACAAGGATCCGGTGCTCATCCCCGCAGCACCGATTGCAGCATTTGGGGCCTGAAAATGGGAGTTGGCATCTTCTACCAAATCAGATTCTCCCCAAAGTGCCGAGACATCGTCTTCTGTTGGTGTAACTATCTCAACAGGTCGAGCATCCTGTTGAGATGAAGAGGATCGTCGCCTTCTATGTAAAGAAGCTCCATCATCAACAGCTTCTTCATCAATCATCACGGTATCTACGACCGGCCCAGAAGGAGGACCAGTCATCATCGCCACCGGAGATGATTCGGGGGCATCAATCTTTGCCCTTTTATTCTTTTCCCCGACCGTGGAGAAGGGTATTCTCTTTGTTTCTTTATCCTCCGACCGCGGACTCCGTAAAAAAGTATTCGCACCTAAAACAGGCCTGGAGATGCATGTTCGAGTAAGTGCTTCCTGAAGCAACCTCGCTGCTTCAGCAGGATCAACCACAACGTCCTCCTCGGGGACAGCAACAGAGCCCGCAGGTAGACCTAATTCTGTGAACAAGTTAGAAAGGTTCAACCAAGTTCTTCAAATATAAAAATGGAAGCAAGGTAAATTAAAGTTACCATGATTTTTGGCCTTCCACCCGTATTTAAGGGCCAGTTTTTTCCATGAACGAGTTCCGGGCGTTATGACGTCCAAGATCTTCTGAACCCACCGGTCCAAACCTTTCACCACCGGTGGGATCCATCGAGTTGCTGAAACATGAGAAGGGTGAAGAGATGATACGGCCATAGAAGAATATCTAGTAAAAGGAATATTATACAAAGAACTTATGAGTGCGGTTCCAAGCAACCGGAAAGGATGAAGCCGTTGTCGGGACGATGTCATTAGTGGAAACTGCAACGAAACGTTCCATCCACCCACGGTCGTTATCATCATCCATGCTAGACAACAAAGCATGGTGGCCATACTTGCAAAGGTTTATCATTCCCCCGCGAAAGATGTTTGGGGGATAGAGATTCATCATATGAGCTAAGGTTAGCTCCTCTCCAGTTTCTTGGCACAAACGTCGGAGGCCGGCGATCGTCCTTCACATTGAAGGACTTACCTGTGCCAAACACACCTGGTAGCGAAGGAAAAACTCCGCAATCATGGAATCAAGCTCTCCGCTCAAAGAAAACGCACCCAAAGAAAAGGGATACATGAAAAAGTATGTAAAACCTTCCTTGGGAAGGGTCACTCGCTCCGATAGATCAGAAGCAATAATTTCCAACTCATTGCAGCGGCAGTCCTCCTTCATAACAGGAATACTAGAAGGACGAATGGAAGAAGGGTACCTACTAATAGTGCATGTATAAGGTTAGCAGTAGGAAATTTCTCTTCAAAATCCTTCGAAATACTAAGCCTTCTTGGGATGATGGAACCCACTGTTAGAGGAATGGAATCCTCGGTTTTGTTCTTATTCTTTCGAGAACCAGCACATTTAGAGGAAGAAGTCATTGAAAAAGAAGAAGGTAAAGAGTTTGTATTTGAAGAAAATTAGAAAAGGGAGGGGAAAAACGGATGCAAATCAGAAGCTCAAGCAATTGTGAAACGCAAAGGAAAAGAAAGTTGCGTATAAGTAAAATTTTGGCGGCTAAATTCATGGCCATGATTACCTCGATAATAGGCAAAGGTTGTACTAAATCATGGGATGACGCTTGTTCGGAGCATTAAATGCGAAGAGACGTACGTCTAATCAACTATCAGAGATCTTGAGAGGGAATTATAGTAATTCCCGCCAAAAAGGTGTTTCTACCAACTTTCCGGTAACACAAAGTTATATCACCGGAAAGCAGGGGGACTATCTGTATAAAGTAAAATATGATATGACGTGTGGCTGACTAAAAGGAGGATACGTAGAATCCAAGACGGGATGGTTGAGGACCGAACGCAGCCACTCTGCTTGTCACCGGAAAGGATAACGTTCATAAAGGTGTATTAAATGCTCTGCGCCCGGTAGCATTTACTAAAGAATATTATACAGCATTAAGAGCGACGATCCGTTATAGAGAATTTGGCATTTATGTTCACCATTACATCTTCATCAATGACCCTCATAATTGGCATTAAAGGAGGGTATGATCCTATGACCTTTTTCCCTAGACATAGCTATAAATAGTGAGTTGAGTTACCATTGTAAAGGACACGAATTTTCTGACAAAAATATATACTATATTCTATACAAAGCTTTATACAATTTGACTTTATTGCTTTTTGATCTCATCATTGTTGTGTCCGAAAACTGTGTTTACGAGATTATTATTACTGTTGTTTCATCCACATTCTAAGGCTAAGTATCGTATATTTTTTTAATTATTATATTATTTCAGGATCAAATAGTTCACTTGTCTAAAAACCACGTACAAATTCAACTGTATCATTTTACGGATAAACAATAAGTATTACTATTAATTATGTTAGTCCCAGATCGTCTCTTCATAAGAGAGAGTGACATTCAATTCTTGTAACATGTAAACTAATACATGCGTCCATTAATATTTTGGGAGCCAAACTAATACATGCGTCCATTTGAGATTTGAGCTAGAAGGTTAACAAAAATTTGTACAAATAAACCCTTCACACCCAGAACATTTGCCATCATTGTAAACCCTTTTTTTTTTTTTTAAATACTAAAAAAAACTAACATAAACTAAACCTCCCCATATCAACGTGCCCTTATCTCTCGGCGAAAGAAAGGCCTAATTAAGATGGAGGGTTGTGCCATTGCACGTTACAATTTTTTACGCATGTGTTCACAACTCCTACATCACTGTCCACTGACTCAGCCACAGCTCATCAATAATTATGCTTCCACCTCCGCTATCCACGGCAGTTTCCACCACCGCCCGTGGCGGCGATTCTTGATTTAACGTTCTCAAATTCAGATATCCGACACGGGATTTGGATCCCACCCGAATGATTATACCCATAAGTCATTTCTGCTTCCCTCAACAAATCCGCAAACAAAGGGTGATTAAAGTATATCACAGGCACCACAACTCTACACGTATCATCTATCTTCTCGCCCACGTACACAGCCAAGTGCCCTTTCGGTACACTCACTTGCTTTGGATCAATCGGTTCTTGCCCGACCCTTATGTAACCCGAATTGGGTTTAGCAAAGCAGAGACCTTTTGCTCCATGCTTCAGCAAGCTTCCCAATTTGCGTAGCTTTGAAATGGCTCTGCTGGCACATCCCTGAGAACTCAGTCGCTTATGTCCGACTCTTGCCTTTGTTCTCCGGCGAATAAAACAGCTGAAAACTCTCACCAACCTCCGCCCAAGTCTGAAACCTCTCCCTTTCTTCATAACTTAATCGTCAAAGAATAATTGTTGGTTTCCCAAAGAGAAGACTGAGTTCCTTGTTTTATGAGAGCTGTGACAAGTGAAATTTGATGAAACAATATATCACAATGTTTATATATATATATATATATAGAAACTGAGGGTGGAGTTTTGAAATGGTCGGCACACACGAATTGGAGAAGTGATCAGAATTGTTAGACTTTGAGATTTATTATTTATGGAGAGATAAATACTTAAGAGGGAAAAAACGGACAAGGAGGAAATGTGGTCAGCTGAATAGTCGCTATGATGTTTCGCGACTGTATGGAGTTTCGGGGGTCAGATAATTCCAAGAAAGTACTCCTTTGTCCCATTTATCCTAGTTTATTTATGTGAACCAGCAAGGATTAAAATACTTAATTTTTAGTGCAAAATTGGATCGTAAATCTTTTAATAAAATTCACATTTTCAAAAAATTAGATGAAAGTTAAAAAGAGACTAAATCAATTATATTAGTTAAAAACAAATAATTAATATCTATGATTGTTATAGACCATAAGTTTCAAAAGATTTTTTTTTCTTAAACTCTTTTGGCGAGTCAAACTCCATCACATAATTTGAGCCGGAGCAAGTAGTTCATTTAACACAAAAAAAGCATATAGTAAGATTGAATTCATGGAATAACAAATGAAGACAAGCATAATACGCCACATAACAGTAATTCTGGGAAACTATTCAACTCTAGGATTAGATATTAGATCTACAAAAGCATAAATATACATAAACTTGCTAACGCACAAATTGAAGCAATTGAAAATAGGTAGAGGAGTGTTTTCTTTTTTTAACTTTCATTAATACTTTCCGAATTTAAAATTTTCCTTAAGGTGCTTGACTTTGTTGTTCGCATAAAAATAATGGTGCTATTATTTTTGTATCTTTATTTATGTTATTTGTGTAATTACATAATTTTTTAATAGGCAGATCTCCGTGAATGTAGAAATTTTGGCAAAATTCAACTAAACAGAAAAATTTAGCGCACTTATTTTGAAATAGAGAATGTTAGTGGAATTTTCCTTTATACATTTCCCTAATCTTCCGCCACGTTAGGCCATTGACGACATCTCATTATTGGAACTATAAATTATTTTTCGATGGTGAGAGCATAGAACGTAACTTCCAAGTTCGAAGTAATTTACCAGATCATTAGAATAACCAAGCATTAACCATAAATGTCGAAAATAATGATAGTTACGCAAAAACTAATATTTGATCTATTATCATAATATTTATATAAGAATCTTATCCACCCTCGTTCAATAACAAATGTGCAAAAAAACGAAGGTTAACATATTCAATTTCAGCAGCAATTTGAGAAGAAAAAAAATCCTGAAAAGGCGAATTTACATACATAGAAATTTACGTAAAATAACTACAATTTGTCGTTTACAATTTTCAAAAATTATGGTCAAATACAAGTCGAATCATTTTTCAAATAATTGTGCTTCTCTTCTTAATAAAGGAGCATTATTCCATTTGACTATTATTCATCATATATTTGTAAGCTTGAGAATTGTGAAAGAATGCAAATTTCAGTGACAAAACCTTGTCCAATGATAAAACTGAGGTGCATGTATAGAGGAGAAGAATGTAAGCATTTGACGAAATTTTGGTATACCAAAAGATTTATATTTTTGAAAAAAGAATGAACATCTATATTATAACAAAAGGGTATAAAATGTACAAAAATTATTGGGTTGGTAATACACATGGAATGCTGGAGTCTGGACCATAAAAGATTTGAATCCCCCATTCAATATTGATTTTAGATGGGGGACTTATAATTGATCACCTCATGACCACTGATGTACAAGAGCATTATATTAATTAAAATTATAGGTTATATCATTTTTGGTATATTTGCAGTAGGATGCACAAAATTATATACAACATACATAACTCTTTTTTTTCAACTTCAACTTTTTTAAAAAAAAAATAAAGGAAGAGTAAACTTTCACTCCCATAAAATCTGAGACCAATCTTTTTAGGACACAAACATATAACCAAGAAATTGGAGAGAATTTGGAAGAGGCACTAACTTTAGAAGTAACCGTACTGATGATGAGAAAAAAGAACCGATGATGAAGTGATGACCAATGAAGAATATAACTACTCCCTCTTGACGTGAATCTATTTTATTTTTGGTCCATTTTAAAAAGAATGATCCCTTTTTAAATTTGGAAATAATTTAACTTAAATTTTTAATTTTACTCTTAATGAGAACCTTTTATAACTATATAAATACTCTGGACTCCTTTTTGACTTGTTTAGGACCACAAATTCTAAAAATTTCTATTTTTTTTAAAATTTCGTATTCAGTAAAACAAATTCACTGAGTAACTCGTAAAGAGCAGCTATAACGGAAAAGAAACGTGAGGCTTTTCGAATCCAACTACTTAACGCAGAAGAAGGCAAAAAAGGACAACCAAAAGACACATTAAAAGGTACTAACTACAATTATTGGAAGTGCTTATATGTACACTGAGAAAGTGAATGTTGTGTCACCATTCTTGCCAAACCTTTTGTTGGGAAAATAGTACAGTGGTTAACATGCTACTCCCTCCCTTTAGGTTTCAGTTAAATACTGTCCGTCGGAGCTCTTTATAACAGTATTCCTATATAACAATACTCCTCTGTAAAAACCAAACTTTTTCGGAATCAATTTTTATGTTATGTTATAATATATGATCTCTATAACAGTACTTTGCTATAACATCTAAAAATATTCGAAACAAACGAAACTGTTATAGAGAAGTTTGACTGTACAAGTTAGAAAAAAATTCTTTTTAAATCTGGTGCTCTGCATGGTCACTTGTAACTTCCTCGCGTTATGTACGATCATTTTGAACCAGTAGCTTTTGCTAAAACAGTATATTTATGTTAAGAAATTTATTAAATATGAACAAATATTAAATCTAGAACTCCATTGTTAGTAATTGACGTCGTCGTTCAAAAATTCAGAACTCATAAAGCTAAAATTTTGGCTCCGCTTCTGACCACTTGGTACCTACTCTGTACTCAAAACGGCACTTGGAACCTACTCATACTTAGCACGGCTACGTGGAACCTACATACCCGTGCTTAACATGACATTTGGAACCTATTCATGCTTTGTACCACTAGCAACCTACTTGTGCTCGGCACGGCCACTTGAAACTTTCTTGTGCTCTGCACGGCTACTTGAGACCTGCACATGTTCAACACGGTCACTTAAAACCTACTCGTACTCAGCATGGCCTCTTGGAAACTTTCGGTGCTCAGTTCAACCACTTACAACTAGTCATGCACGGTCACTTAGAACCTACCCATGCTCAGCACAATTATTTTGAGAGGGGTTCGGCACACACGATGAGAAGTGATCAAAACTGTTGGACTTTGAGATTTATTACTTATTAATGTTATGGAGAGAAATAAATAGCTTTGAGGGACGAGGAAGAAGAGTGGTCAGCTGAATAGTCGTTGTGATGCTAGCTTCTCGGCTGATAGAGTTTGATTTTGTTGTTTACACAAATATGAAAGGTCACATTATTTGTGATATCTTTATTTTTGTAATTTTTTAAAGGGTAGATATCCGTGAATGTAGTAAATTTATCATGTTTTTAATTAACTAATTGTTTTTGCATAATGGCTCACTCATTTTGAAATAGAAATAGTTAGTGGATTCTTTAATACATCTTCCTGGTACCCGCCACGTAAGGGCATTGACGATATTTGAATATTGGAACTGACAACTACACCAATTCTTTAATACATATTGGCTTGAGGTCCTTTTTGGGTAGTCGTTTTTGGGTGTTTTGAAGCTGTTTTTCAGCTGTGTTTTGAGCTAGTGCTGCATATTATCTGTTGTGGTTTGTGCTGGCTAGTCACGTAAGTAATTTCTCAAGTCTGTTCATTATTGCATTTGGTAGTACTGTTAACTGCTTTTGTTTTTCCATTCTGGGACAAGAAGCATTACCAACTCATGTTGCTACAATTTATCGTGAATTTTTTTGCCTGATAAGGTTCAATATAAAATGACCAGTCATTACAGACAATAAGAATGTATACAATTAACAAGATAAAACATCAGGCTACCATATTCTTAAGGAATCATTTTAGTATTTAGTGAAGCTTAGTTTTTTTTTTAATCAAAATGCTTACTAAAAGACCTTTTATAGGTAAATGGTTTTCCACACTGTTTTTTTTCTGGTTCTTGGTCTAGAATATGGAAATTCTGTGATAGCTGTTCCTTTAGAAGAACTCGCTAGGAGTCAGTCGACCGATGAGCAAGGCCAGCCAATCATGCCATCGGAGGAAGAAACTCTCCCATATTGGTTGAACGTGGTTGGAGGCGTGTATAAGGGTAGAGCATACGGCCTTTCCTCCGAGCGCAACTATCATCGCCTCGAGTGTGGACTACAAGGTATATATTTTTTTGTTAATAAGCTTTTCTTTTTGTTAGCTGTGTTTCGGGGGTTGTTATTGGCAAAGATTACCTGCGTTTCACTAATGTTAGAGAACATATATAAAGCAAATGTTTTACTATATAAAGTGTGTAGTTGTGAAAATAAGTACATTTTGGTTATATTTAGATTCTGCACTTCTGTTTTAGGCAGTGATGCAAACTTAAATAAAATTCTGCACTTCTGATAATTGTAGTAGGATTTGTTTAGATTCTGCACTTCTGATAATTGTAGTAGGATTTGTTTTGGTTTTCCCAAAGAGTTTGAGAAGGCAATTTATACAAGCAGTTGAAGAAGCAGATGAAACTTCTAAGATGCTGAGCTCATAGGGTCCATTCCATGTGCTAGCAAGTTGCAACATATTGTAACATCAATGAATGCAATATCTAATTAATCTTTTCCAGTCGTTCCATTATAAAAAATTATTTCTATTTGTTACTCTCTTCGAATCGTATTAACGAAATTCATAGTATGATGGTTAGATTATTTAATTTTCTATGCGAATTTGGATATAGATTCTTTAATTTTTTAAAATAAACTTTACACATTCTAAAATAATATAGTATGAAAGTACTATACTGAAGCAAAAAAAAAGTACTATGTCTATGTATATTACAATAATTAATAGCTTAAGATATTGAAATAACACTTAAAATGATAGTTAAGGAAAAATTTCTTTAAATAGAACACATAGAATAGAATTTTATATAAGTTTGCATCTCTCTTTAAATTATACTATTTCCTGTCAAACCGTAAATTGCAAATACTGGATCTGCCTTTGTTGCATCGTATTGTTCAAGTATTGTAGTTGTTTTCAGTAGATCTGATTTTTTATGTGTTAAATGTAAGTCAATGATGCGATTTTGATGACAAAAACAGCGCTATTTTAGCTCAATTTTTCCACACGTGTGTCTCAATTATAGCCATTCTTAGTGGTTTTTTTTTTTTTAAAAACTAGATCTTCAAATTTTCCTCTATTTAATGATGCTATTGTGAAATCTGCTAAGAGGAGATTGGTAATTATTTAAAGATCTCAATCTTAATTTTTTCTAACATTACTTGAATTTATTAACTCTTTTTGTTTTATTTACAGGAAGCTGCTCTTAAGATACCCTCGATACGTTATGAGGTTTGAAAGAAGACCCACACAAAAAGCAAAGTAGGGAAAAAAGCTTGGGTTGAGCCACAGACTGAGGAGGCTTATGTAAGATCAAGATTTACTTAAAATTCTTGTATAATGATTGTTTATATACTAAATTTCATTTTTAATGTAGAATCGGTATAAACAAGCAGTGGAAGAGCTCGCTAGGAGTCAGCCGACCGATGAGCAAGGCCAATCAATCGTGCCATAGGAGGAAGAAACTCTCTCATTGTGATTGAACGTGGTTGGAGGCGTGTATAAGGGTAGAGCATACGGCCTTTCCTCCGAGCGCAATTTTCATGGCCTCGTGTGTGGACTACAAGGTATATACTTTTTGGTTAATAAGCTCTTCTTTTTGTTAAGAAACTTTAAGGTCTGCAAACACTACTTCATAGGCTATCCTTTCCAACTAAATATTTTAAGTCTTCTGTGAGAACCCTTAGAGATACACTTTATATAACAATGATAAGACCTTAGTTAAAGAATCCGAATCTATTGTACTATCGTGATGTCACTTGATATCTGCACATAACTGATTAAAAGTTGTATTTTCATAAGATTTGTAGCCTCCATCTGTTGTTAGTAAGGACAAATTGGATTTTTAGAGGTATAAGAAAGACGACAGGAGATACAGATTCTTCTTGTGGTCAGAAAGGCTGAAATGCTAAAGGTATTTAAGAGGGAGTTACTGGTGCACTCTTTTGACCATGAGTTTGCTTGGTCACCAAATTAATTTATAACATTCGGCTCCAAGTCATAGTAGAAATTTAGCATCACTAGGAATCAAATGGTTGGACAACTTTCACTTACAATTTGTTGACAATGCTGATCATTCTTTACGGGAAAAGTTAGACAACTTTAGTTTTTTTAGTGTTAATAGTTACGTTTTGTTAGAGCAATTTCAAATTTATCAACGTGCCTGTTACAAAATCAATTCCCTCCATATCATAATAATTAATTGAACTAGTTAGTTTTAAGTAGTTGAAGATGTTCTCTACCATAGTAAGAGTATTCCTATATCTAGTGAAAGTAATATGCTGCTCAAAACGTAACCGAAGTTTCTACTTCATGGTATGTATGGTAGTCGATGTTTTCTAGTTGAAGTTTATGAAGTTAGGTGCTGAATCATTCAATTCTAACTCTTCGTGTATTTTTTCCACTTCTCTTTTGTGGGTTACAAGGTATTGGGACATCCGCTACCGTACAAAATGAGGACCTTGAAGAGATGCGGCGAACGATTCAACAACTTTCTAGAAACTATGTGGATGAACGAGAAAAAAGAAAGCATGAAGAGAAGATTATAGACGCACTTAGGAATGACATCGACTCCCTCAAGGCTCAAGTGAACCACTTAATCGGTCTGCCCCGCTCTTCGCCAAAAAGCCACATTCATGAAGAGGATGAAAATGATGGAAATAATATAAATGATGAAGAAGATGAGGGGAAATCCGAAGACAAGGAGTGATTTTATGTTTGGTTGGATTGTTGTTTAGTTGGATGTTAACTTTGAATGTTACATTTTGAAGTTTGGCTGGAGAGTTTTGATGTTTGATGGGATAATTTAGATGTTTGGATAGTTTATAAAGTTTTGTTATTGTTACATTGAGTTTTATTGTGGTTGCAGTTTTGTTTCTATTGTAATGTTCTGGCTGGCAGGTGGTGCAGCAAAAAATAGGCACTCCCTGGCAAAAAATACCAGATTTATCGAGGGACTTACTGACAGAGTCCGTCAGAATAATTATTCATTTTCAATCCAGCATTCTTAATTAACGAGGGAGTCCGTCGGTAGTCTTGAACCAATTTTTCAAATTTTGTTAAAAATACCGACGGATATCCATCGGAATATGAATTTATTTATATTTTTAATTTTTAAATTACTAAATTAAAATTCTAAACTTACCGATGGTGTCCGTCGGTATTATTAAATTATTATTTTTAATTTACCGATGGATATCCGTCGGTATTGATATTATTAATATTATATTATTTTATAATATACCGACGGATATCCGTCGGTAAGTAAAATTATTTGACCAACTACTGTCAGAAATGTACCGATAGCTTTCCGATGGGGTCCATCGGTAATTACCGACGGATTCTGTCGGTTTATTTTACCGAGGAAGGATTTACCTACCAACCACTTATCGGCGGACTTTCGTCGGTAAAGCCTTATTACCGAGGGACGTCCGTCGGTAATTGACGTCGGTAATAGTGATTTTGAGTAGTGCTAGTTGTTCTTAATTTCTTCATAGGAGGTGTTAGAGTTTAGCTTTAGTATTGGGTCAATTCCAGTTATCTTAGTTTAGTTTGTATATTTATCTTGTATTAGTCCAGTTATTATTTTACCCAGTTAATGAGCCCATTAAGCTTAGTTTGTTTTATCAGTTTTGCCCGTTGTATATAAAGAACGTATACCATCATTTTGCAGTAGTTTTGAAAATTTTTAGAATTCTCTCAAACACTCCTCCATCTCTCTAGCTTTGTTTTTCATTCTCTGTCCAAAAATCGCCGGATTCACCATTTATTCCGGCTAGTTGTTCTTAATTTCTTCAGGGGAGGGGGAGGGGTGCTAGAGTTTAACTTTAGTATTGGGCCTATTCTAGTTGTCTTAGTTTAGGTTGCATATTTATCTTGTATTAGTTCAATTATTATTTTACCCCGGTTAGTTAGCCCATTAAGCTTAGTTTGTTTTACCAGTTTTGCCCTTTGTATATAAAGAATATATATCATCATTTTGCAATAGTTATGAAAAATTTTAGAATTCTCTCAAACGCCCCTCCATCTCTCGAGCTATGTTTTCTATTCTCTGTCCAGAAATCACCGGATTCACCATGGATTTCGGCTAGTTGTTCTTAGTTTCTTCATGGGGGGTGTTAGAGTTTAGCTTTAGTATTGGGCCTATTCAGTTGTCTTAGTTTAGTTTGTATATTTATCTTGTATTAGTCCAGTTATTATTTTACCCGGTTAGTTAGCCCATTAAGTAACTCCTAAAGGAATTCCTTACCAAGAAAAAGATGGAGAGGAGCAAGAGACTTTCCCTGAAACCAAGCAATCCTGAAGTCAATGGAAGAAGTCATTACCATTGAACTTTGACTTTATATATATATTACTAATTTTGCCCTTTGTATATAAAGAACATATATCATTATTTTGCAGTAGTTATGAAAAATTTTAGAATTCTCTCAAACGCTGCTCTATCTCTCTAGCTTTGTTTTCCATTCTCTATCCAGAAATAGCAGGATTCACCATAGATTCCGGCTAATTGTTCTTAATTTCTTCAGTGTGAGGGTTCTTGATTCTGCCATTCATGTCCACAAGAATGAGAATCGACAAGCAGACAAGTCAATGTCATTAAGTTCTCCCAATTTGCCTGTTTGTCTTTCCAATTCCATGCAATTTTTAAGGCACTTATGTCATGACCCGCTACATCATCATGCTACGTAGGTGCCATTTGTCATATATTAATGTCATGTGGAAGTTTACATATGAAATAGACTAGCACATGTGGGAAGGTTCTAGAGAAATATGAAGATTTCTCATGAAAGACCTTAGAACCCTATGAAATTGCTAGGAAAGTCCTTAGAAGATTCTAGCTATGTAGAATATTCTAGAGAAAGGACTTACTTGTAAATAATAAAGGCCTTGTGTAATAATTATTATTTACTCACTAGCCCTTATGAAACTAGTATATAAAGGGGGTTATTCATTTGTAACTCATCAAGCAAACAATTCAAGTTCTCTCTAATACAAAGCTTCCTTTAACAATTCTCTTACGTTCTTTCTACCATTCTCTTCGCGATCTTGAGTGTAGTAAGGCTGACTTGGCATAGCAAGAACGTGAGCAAGTTGTGCAAGATCGTTAGTGAGTTGTCAAGTGCCGCACGTGTACTTAGTTAACTACTAAGGACGTGACAACGTGGTATCAGAGCAAAGGTTGCAACTAAGGGAATGGCATACAACGGAGAAATTAACGCTGCCAACACGCAAGCCAACGTCATCCAAGATATTGTTGGCAAGAGTGGCCGTAACAAAAGGAGGATTTTTGCCAACAAGAGCCAGGAGGTGCCACCCGAGGTTGTGTCAAACGAAGGGCTTATATCCCAAGAGCCGTCTGCCCTGGAGGCGAGCGAGGATGAAGTGGAAGTCCTGCCCGAGGACGTCTCACTTAGTAAAGAGTGGGTGATGAAGATGAACACGGGGATGGAAGCCGTGGAGATCTTTGGCCAATGCTTAGGGAAGGTGAAAGGCACCCTTAGCATTCTTGAGGGGCACACTCTTGAAGAGATTGAGAGTATCCGAAATGACTTGGAGGGATGTACACAAATCGAGATGGAACTAAGGAAAACCATCACTGCCTTAGAGTGCAGACTCATGGAGGCTTTGAGTAATATCGATGCTATGAAGGCAAATATAGAGTCACTCAACGAGCATGTTAGTGTTGGCGTGCCGAGGCAGCCAACAATGTTGTGATGATGAGGGAGGCCAAGATCGAGGCTCCCAAACCCCAGTGTTCAAAGGTGTTCCTGATGCACAAGAAGTGGAGAACTTCCTTCGGCACTTGGAGAACTACTTCAGGTACGGTATAGTGAGGAACGATGAGGCTAAGATCAACACGAGTGTATTGTACCTCACAGAGATTGATGTGTTATGGTGGCGTCGAAAGTGTGCTGACACTGAGAAGGGGCTATGCAAGATTGAGAGTGGGAGCAGTTCAAGAAGGAGTTCAAGAAGCAATTCTACCCGGTAAATGTGGTGTATGAAGCTAGGCGGAAGCTAAGGGAGCTCCGACAGATGGCCACAATTCGGGAGTATGTGCACGAGTTCACTACCTTAATGCTGCAAATCCTTTAATATCCGAGGAAGAACTATTCTACTTCATGGATGAGTTGCAAAATTGGGCAAAGCAGGAGTTAAGAAGGCACCAAGTAGCCAATGTGGACGAGGCCATAGCGGTACCCGAGTCGCTTGTTGACTTCAAGATGGAGCCTGCCAAGTCCAAACAAGGTAATGCTGAGAGGGGTGAGGGAGATCATGACGAGGACAATGGGAAAGGCATAGCCGAGATATACAGGGTAATGGCAAGGGGCCATCCCATAACGGACATGGGTCCAAGAGAAATGGCAAGGGGCCGAAAAATGGTAGCGAGTACGTGCCTAAGGGAGGGTGCTACTTCTATAAAGGATCACATCGGGCAAGTGAATTCCCAGATTTTGAGAGGCTTGCAGCATTGTTCGAGAACTTTCCTCAGGCACACAAGAGTGACACAAGCAGGACTGCCTGTATTGGGGGGATGCGCTTTGAATCTAAACCAAAATGAGGGGATTCCAAAAGCCTATCTTGGCACCATGCAAATGGAGCATGGTGGCAGCAAGAAAAGTTGGGCGGACATGGTTGAAGATGATGGCGAGTTACAAAGTGATGGCAAGCTATCATACTTAAACGATGTACCAAGAAGAGGGGTCAAGCTTTCTAGCAAGACTGTGACCACGGAGGGCTCCCAAATAGGGAGTGGAAGCATGGACTCGATGCTTCAGAAACTACAAGACTTGGTTGAGTCATGGGGAGATTTAGTCCAAGAGCAAGGAGAGGCATTCGATAGCGGAGGATCGTGGTCATCATTGCTAGCCGTCCAAAGTACAAATTGGGCAAGAAGAAAAGTGACTAGTACCTTGTGACATGAGAAGGCGAACTGCTCCATAGAGCATCATGGCTAATGGACAAAGATCTCCGGTGGCACCAAGGCAAGATGCGCGCGTACGTGTCGATGTTTTGTGCCGAGGGCGGCACAAAATTGGGTGTGGGAGAGTGTCATGACCCGTCACATCATCATGCCACGTAGGTGCCATTTGTCATATATTAATGCCATGTGAAAACTTACATATGAAATAGTATAGCACATGTGGGAAGGTTCTAGAGAAATATGAAGATTTCTCATGAAAGACCTTAGAACCCAATGAAATTGCTAGGAAAATCCTTAGTAGATTCTAGCTATATAGAATATTCTAGAGAAAGGGCTTACTTGTAAATAATAAAGGCCTTGTGTAATAATTATTATTTACTCACTAGCCTCTATGAAACTAGTATATAAAGGGGGTTATTCATTTGTAATTCATCAAGCAAACAATTCAAGTTCTCTCTAATACAAAGCTTCCTTTAACAATTCTCTTCCGTTCTTTCTACCATTCTCTTAGCGATCTTGAGTGTAGTAAGGCTGACTTGGCATAGCAAGAACGTGAGCAAGTTGTGCAAGATCATGAGCAAAGTGTCAAGAGTCGCACGTGTACTTAGTTAACGACTAAAGACGTGACAAAGGGTCATGCTAATTTATGAGTATCAAACTAAGGGAATGGCGTACAACGGAGAAATTAACGCTGCCAACACCCAAGCTAACGTCATCCAAAATGTTGTTGGCAAGAGTGGCCGTAATAAAAGGAGGATTGCTACTAACAAGAGCCAGGAGGTGCCACCCGAGGTTGTGTCAAACGAAGGGCTTACATCCTAAGAGCCATCTGCCACTGAGGTGAGCGAAGATGAAGTGGAAGTCCTGCCCGAGGACGTCCCACTCAGTAA